>NC_133755.1:87890804-88075716 GCF_036562045.2 Rhinolophus sinicus
GCATGGCAGCCAGCCTTCTTGCTGCACCTTCCCTTCAGAGTGTTTTAGTTCTCATTTTTGGGGTGATATTCATACGACCATCAAAGTTTCCATGGAACTTTGCTTTTTGGCTGTAAGACAATCTATTTATCATTTATATTTCATCCTTATTACTAAATCTTTCAGCCTTATCACCTTAGTTGTGGTGGTAAATTCCTAATTATTTGGGCTTATTAACTTAAATTTGATTCTCCACAGCATTTTCTCCAGTTTTATTGAGAAATAATTGACATAGATCACTGTATAAGTTTAAGGTGTACAGCATGATGGTTTGATTCACATATATTGTGAAATGATTACTATAATAGTTTCAGCTAACATCCATCTTCTTACCGTGTTTCACCGAAAATAAGACCTAACTGAAAAATAAGCCGCAGCATGATTTTTCAGGATGACATTCCCTGAACATAAGTCTTGATACATCTTTTGGAGCAAAAATTAATATAAAACCCGGTCTTATTTTCAGGGAAACACGGTATATAGACACAATGAAAACAAAAGAAAGAATAAAGAAATGAGGCAAAAATGTTTCTCCTTGTGATGAGAACTCTTAGGATTTATTCTCTTAACAACTTTCCTATATATCATACAGCATTGTCAGCTATAGTCATTATGTTGTACATTACATCCCTTGTACTTATTTATCTTATAACTGGAAATTTGTACCTTTTGACCACCTTCATCCAATTCCCTCTCCCCTCACCCTTCACCTCTGGTAACCACAAGTCTGATCTCTTTTTCTATGAGTTTTATTGGTTTCTCTTCTTTCTTTTGTCTTTTTCTTCCTTTTTCTTTTCTATTTTTTAAGATTACACATATAAGTGAGATCACACAGTATTTGTCTTTGTGTATCTGACTTATTTCACTTAGCATAATGCCTTCAAAGTCATAATGCCTGTTAGTATGTCTTCTTTAGAGAAATGTCTGTTCAAGTCCTTTGCCCATTTTTTTAAAATTGGTTATTTGTTTTTTGCTATTGAATTGTCTGTTTTCTTTATATATTTTAAATATTAACTCCTTATCAGCTTTATGTTTTGTGAATATATATTTCCATTCCATACCTTGTCTTTTCACTTTGTTAATGGTTTCTTTTGTTTGCAGAAACTTCTTAGTTTGATGTAGTCCCACTTGTTTATTTTTTATTTTGTTGCTTGTGCTTTAGGTGTCATATCCAAAAAGTCATTACCAAGACCTATGTCAAGGAGCTTTATTCCTGTTTATCTTTCTAGGAGTTTCATGATTTGAGGTCTTACATTTAAGTCTTTAATCCATTTTGAGTTGATCTTTGTGAGTGGTGTAAGGGGTTCAGTTTTATTCTTTTGCATTTGAATATCCAATTATCCAGCACCATTTATTGAAGTGACTGTCTTTTCTATTCTTGGGTCCCTTGTCAAATATTAGTTGGTCATACATGTTGGGTTTATTTCTGGGTTCTTGATTCTTTTCATTGGCCTATTTTTCTGTTTTTATGTCAGTATTGTTATGATACATATAAGCTTTATAATATAGCCTGAAATCAGGATGTGTGATGTCTCCACTTTGTTCTTCTTTCTCAGGATTTCTTTGCCTATTTGGATTTTTTTGTGGTTCCATATAAATTTTAGGGGTGTTTTTTTCTACTACTATAAAAAACGCCATTGGAATATTGATAGGGATTGCATAATGGAAAATATATTTAATAGTAGTTATCAAATTTGTAGCATGCCAAGTAGGTAAACCAGGTCAATAGATGGCTTTTGGTAGTATTAACATTTTAACAATATTAATTCTTCCAATCTATGAACACGGGATTTCCATGGCCCACACTTATTTACCAATTTATTTGTGGTTTTTTTTTTTCATATTATATTGAGCACATCTAACTGCCCTCATTCAACCCAAGGGATAGAAGATTAACTATAATTCACGTTTATCTATATGTCCCTTCTCTATCCCAAATCCTACACTTCAAAGGTAACCACTATCCCATTTTATTTTTATCATTTCCTTACTTTTTAAATAAAATGTAATCCACATATACATGTAGGCCAAATAATATATTAAATTTTAGTTGTTTTGAATTTTACAAAAATTTTAATATACAACATGCTTTCAACTTTTAGAAATAATTTAGCTGGGTGTAGGGTCCTAGGTTGGCATTTATTTTCTTTTAGCACACTGTATCGATATTGTTACCGATTGCTGTGCACAGGCTTAATTTCAAAGCTCGATATGCAAGACACACCAGCACAAGCCAGAGTGAGGAATTAAAGAGTTCTGTTACAAAGCGAAAGTAAAGAGAGTACAAGGAAAAGCAAGGGAATATATTATCATACCACCAGGACCCAGTCAATTAGAGTCACAGAAGCAGCACCGGCTCATCATCAGCACGGGCAGAGTGTCTTGCAGCAGCAGAGGCAGCTCGGGGAACAGCCGTGCCTGCCCCTGTTTTGGGGATTTTAAGGACTTTACTAACAACAGTGGCAAGGAGCCAATAAGCATACGTGTCAGCAACACAAGGAACTGGTCCCGGATCTTAGTGGAGCCAGGGCCAGTCTTTGGTAGGAGATTAGATGTGCCGGAGCTTGGCCTAATCATGAAGGCCAGGCTCCCCATGCTGTACTTTTCTTGGTCCTTGGGAGGGTAGCCAATCCTCCCAAGGCCAAGCATGTATCCAAGTCACTGTGAGAGTTTACACCCCCAAATGTGCCCAGGCAGACATTCATATATTCTATCCCTTACAATTCGGCTTTGGGGCTGCGTGGGGGCATAAGCATAGTTTACATATCGATTTTGAAGTGTGAATGCAGTGTACACTTTTTGTATGCGATAGTATATCTAACAGTTACACATACATAATAACAGTAAAATGCTTACAATGATTAATAGGGGAGTAAATATTGCATTGAAATACTTATGTGCAGTGGTGCTGGTGAATAGGAAATCATAGAAATGGTGATTGGAGTCTTGGGTTATAACATGTGAGAGGCCCTTTAATTGATTACTGATAATGGTAGTCATAACCCATGTTCAGCGAGGGACTGGGCATTATGATCTAGGTGAGTTTGCAAGAGCTGAGAGTTCTGTAATATTTGAGTTAAGGACAAGTGTATATAGGTAGCAGGAGGCTGTAGCCGCCGGGGGATCCAAGTAAGGGATACATCATCCTCTCGATCGGGAGTTAAGTAGAATACATCACCGTTCCAGTGGAAAACTCGAGATGCCGCAGACATCCCGAGAAAGGGGAGGGTAATCCCATAGCGGCTAGTTCGGTAGCATTAGAGCTAGCGAGGCATATATGCTGTGGTTCTATTTCATATAGGACAGAGAAATTTGCTATGGGAAAAATCGTTAGAGTACATAGATTGACAGAGTGAGAAAGCAAACAGGGTTTCATTATTTGAAATAAACCATTACATGCAAAGCCTTTATCTGTAGGCATGCAATCTGTAAGCTTATAAGTATTATTATTATTAGGACCTATATGGGTGCCTTCAATGTGTGGTTGTAAAAAAATAATTACCCTTGATAATGGGTAGAACATGCAAATAGCATAGCAAGTTAGTTATTATGGGTATATAACAAGTTACAGTGTCGCTACACCATCTAGATGTGCACATGATATTGGATTTGGTGTTTTTTGTTACCCAAATATACTTTGGAATGGGGAACATAGATCTCCTCCTGTGGGAGTCTCCTTGTGTTAATACATGCTGTGCTGTTTCCTTTTGGATTAAGGTATATAATATTTGTAAGGAACATTTAGTCCAATCAAATAACTTACTGATGTTAAGTTCCACCATATAGGTGTCTATATTAGTGGTATTAAAAATTTGTAGTATTTGGTTTTGGTATTTCAGGGTATTGGAATGGGGTGTAATAGTAGTGGGTAACCTTGTGCATTTAGGGTGACTGCCTCAGCTGTATCTGAGCCGGTCTGCCGAAGGCGGCTAGCCAAGGCTTTTAGGTCAATGGAGTTGGCTATACCAAACTGAGGCCACCCAGCAGGGTATCATACCAGGCTCGGAGGCGACAGTTACAATCAGGTAACTCAGGAAATGAAATATTGAAATAGATTAGGTGTTTTCTAGCAGAGACGGAGACATTATGACAGGTACGTGATATATGCACAAGTTGAAGAGTGTCATGTCGAGGCCGCACAACAGAAAGCCAGAGAAAATCTCCCCCTATGGTTCGGTTTTCAATCGGAGTTGCATTGCTGCAGAGAATAAATTGAGAAGTTTGTACAGAGAAACTATGGTTATATGCAGACTGGGTGTAAAGGGTTCGCATCCTATTTTGCCAGTGTGGTATCTGTGTCCAGTTACTTTCAAAATCAGCACAAAAGTCAGTGAAATTCGTGGAGCAACATGATATGTTTACATGGGCAGTAATAGTCATATTAATGGGAGGGGGTCCTGAGAACACAAAGTGATATGGATTATTATCACCTATCCATCCGGTGAGATTTGTGGCAGCTACAGTCTCATTGACGATAACACACCGTTTGTTGGCTTCACAGGTGTAATTGTCTTGCTTGCATGGTACGGTTTTGTTTTGCTATCTCCAAATGAACCGAATCGGGCTTGTGTCATTGGAGAGTTGTACAGGAATACCAGGGGTCCAAGCTTCAACCGGGAAACAGGTCCAAATTAGGCCGCCAGAAATCAGGAACTAATTTCGTAAAAACAATTGGTTAGTAGGATACATTTCAGGTTGATCTTGCCCAGGGAACATGACAACTACTATATTGTTGTCTCCTTGGGCTATGACCTCTCTGGCCCTTGGAGGGACTGTGGTGTGTCTTCTGACCCAAACTTTAGTGCCTTCAACATAATCTGTTGAGCCAAAACCACCACACCGTGTGGTGATTTTGGGAGGAGTGTCTAATTTCTCCCAAAAGTCAGTCGAGGCACATGGGATGATTAATATTTGGGCAATCCTTGTGCCCGGAAGAAAATGTAAAGGTTCCTTAGAAGCACTATGTAGTAGGATTTTTATTTCCCCCACATAATCTGTATCAATGACTCCAGCCTTAATTTGTATCCCGTTTTGTGCCAGACCTAGATCTGGGAGCTATTTGGCCATAATAGCCTTTGGGAATCTGGATTCCAATTCCAGTGGTGACAGTCTGACTGGTATTAGGATCTAATCATATCTCTTCAACGTTATGGAAATCGTGTCCAGCAGAGGCAGTAGTACCTGTGTATGGAGCCTGAGCATTTGGGTAGACTGCCCACCACCACAGTGTTGGGAAGGTCTTGACTTTACGGATATGCAAATTTTGAGTCACCATTCAAGATAAAGAGTACCTCCTGCACTGAGAGCGTGATTATTGAGTTGTTGTAGGGCTGTAAAAAGATGATCTTTCCACTTGTAATATAAATGGAGTCCAGCATAGCAGCCCATTTTGCATAATTTTTCTTTTAACAGCCCATTCATGTGCTCTATTAGACCAGCTTCTTGTGGATAGCAAGGTATATGATAGATCCACTCAATGTTGTTTTTCTCACAATAGTTAGTAATCTCTTTCCCTTTAAAATGGGACCCATTGTCACTTTGAATTTGTAGAGGTGTTTCATAATATAAGGTAAGAATATCAAGAGTCATAATTGTATTAAGCTGCATGGCACGCTTGTATGCACAGGCGATCAGAACTCCCGAATAAGTGTCTACACAGGTGCAAATATAACGACACCCTTTGGAGAGGAGCAAGGGCCCAATATCATCAATTTGCCAAATTTGAGCTGGAGCCTGCCTCCACAATAATTTTCCACTGACTATTTTTGGTAAAGGGCGTCTTTCATCTGATTGACAGGTAGTACATTGTTTTTTAGTGCTCTTTAAATCTGACAGAGGAATACTCATCTCTCTGTCCTATGCCCACCTGTGCATAGCAGCGGGGCCAGCATGTCTTGTTTTTTGTTGGATCCATCGGGCAAGTGCCAGTGTTTTGTCACTTAAAGGGAACGCTCTATTTCAGCAATTGCTGTGAGGCGATCCACATCAGCGTTAGACTCACGTTCCACCGAGGTTTTCTTAGTATGTGTATCTACATGAAACACAGAAAGGTTAGTGATCTTTGCAATTTCCCAAAATTTTTTTTATGTGTCAGCACCCCATAGATCTTTATCATAGATCTTTCATTGATTTTTTTTCCCACCAGGGCATCCATGTGCCCAAACCTTTGGCTAAAGCCCAAGAGTCAGTAAAAATGTGGCACTGTCCATCCTTTTCAAAGTTCATGGCCTGATAAGTGGCATGCAATTCAGCAAATTGGCTGTTTTTACCTTCTCCACTAGTTTCTAACACCATTTTGGTGACAGGGTTATAGGCTACAGCCTTCCAATACCAAGTATTGCCGATATATTTGGCAGAGCCATCAGTAAACCAGGCATGTCTCTTTTGTTCAGCAGAAAGGGAATTATATCCATGATTATATACTACGGGAGATTCAGTTCCTTCGATGGCCATCGATTGGAAATCATCATTGATGATTGAGGCCTCAATAACTAACTCATGTAGAGATAATATTCCAGATGGGCCTGTTTTGGCTCTATTTTGTATATACAATTTCCATTTGATGATACTTGCGTCTTGGGCATGCCCAATCTTATGGGATACTGGATCACTCATTGCATAACAGGAATTCGGGGCCGTAAGACTTCATGTCCTACCATTAATTGTTCAGTTTCGGTTAATGCCCAGTAGGCTGCAAGTAGCTGTTGTTCAAAGGGAGTATAACTGTCCATCCTCTGGTAATTTTCGGGCCTAAAATCCCAGAGGGACTCGCCTGGCATCCTGCTTTTGCCATAAGCTCCAGTTAGCATACCCGGCATCTACAGTAACCATCAATTCCAAGGGTCCCTCTCTTATTGGCCAGAAATCTAAGGCTGCCTGGATTGCAGCCTTTGCTGCTCCAAATGCCTTATCCTGCTCAGTTCTCCAGTCAAATTCATATATCTTCCTAGTAACTCTGTACAGAGGTTGTAAAATCTGACCTAAATGAGGAATATGATTTCTCCAATATCCAAACAGGCCTATACATTTTTGAGCCTCTTATTTATTTTGGGGTGCTGCAAAGTCTAAAATTGTCTGCCAGGCTTGCGGAAGGATGGCCCTATGCCCAAAATTCTAATGTATTCCTAAAAACTTAGCTTCCTGGGCTGGCCCTTGGATTTTGTCGGGGTTGATTTCCCAACCTTTCCTTTTTAAATGGTCTAAAATCTGCTCTAAACAATACCTCACAGAATCGTCAGTGGAAGCTTGGATCAGAATATCATCTATATAATGAGTGATCGAGACCGAGCGGTGGAGAATTTTACATTCATCCAAATGTTTGGCAACTACCAGTGGCAAATTGTGGGGCTGTGTTTGTAGCCCTGGGGCAATCTAGTAAAAGTATATTGGTGTCCCTGCTAAGTAGAGACAAACTGCTCCATTGGGATGGATCAATGGGGATAGTAAAGAAGGCATTAGCCAAATCAATAACAGCATACCAAGTACCAGGATGAGACTGAATATGTTCAATTAAAGTAATAGTATCCGGCACGGCAGGAGTCAGTGGGGGAGTGACCTTGTTCAGCTCCCTATAATCTATTGTCATTCTCCAAGACCCATCTGACTTGTTTACTGGCCAGATTGGATTGTTCCACGCTGAAGTAGTAGGAATCATTACACCAGCATTAACATAGTCCTTAATAGTTTGTGTTATTTCATTATACCCACCAGGGATACGATACTGTTTGCACGTAATAGTCTTTGTGGGCTCAGGGAGATGAATGGGGTCAATGAGCAATTTGCCTACCATAACAGAATGTATTTGCAGAGCTCTGATTGCAAAATGATAAGTCCCATCTTGTAGTTTAAGGGACATTCCCCTTAAAATATCAATGCCAATTACATACTCGGGGATGGGGACTACTACTACCGAATATTCTCGGCGGGGCAAATTACCTATGCTCATTATCACCTTAATTTGTTTGCCTGGAATTTCATGGCCACCAAGACCTGAGATAGTAATTGGGGTTCCTTTAAATTTGGCTGGGTTCCCATAAATCAAAGAGGCCTCCACTCCAGTATCCACAAGTGCATTAGCCGCTGTGGTGGACCCATTTTTCCAATGTAGTGTTATTTGTACATGAGGGCAGTAGTCCCTTCGGTGTAGTTCCTTAATTTGTGGGATACCCGAAGCTTGGCCTCCATCCTTTTCAAATTTGCAAAGCTCCTCAAATGGATAAAATCCAGCGGGTGGAGCAGAGGGCGAAGGAACCAAGTGTGTGGTAGATCCTGTTTCAGTTTTTTGTACTTCCGCTCGATTGGCTCGCTTTACTTTGTCCCGATATAACTGCCACATGTCTTTGGTGGGAATGTCATCCAATTTGTTTGGGCTCATCCCGGCCTTTAATAAGGCTTGAAACATTTCTTTTCGGGAGATCTGATTGTTGTTAATGGATCCACCAGGAATTATTGGACTTTTCCTTATTGTCCACAGCATCCTGCTTTTTGTTATTCCATTCTCCCATATCTCCTACCTCTGACATTTTCTCCAAGACTTGCTCGACTGGCTGCCCAGTCTCTGCTAATAGCAGAGTCATCATTAAATGTTTGTAAGCAGGAAGGGCAGTTAGCACAATTAGATTGCGATGGGAGGCAGTCATGGGGCCAGCCAGGTATTGATCAGCCACCTGTAGCATAATTGCCATTTTCATTGCTTCCCCTTCAAACGGTACATGCCACCCCTTAGAGTATACCAGGACCGCGTTTCTGCAGGCCAAGCAGTGTCAGTGGCTTATTGTGTTGTACACCCTGTGGGCTGCTAACATTAATAAGGTAGTCATTGCACCTCCTGGGTGTTGATGATCACCCCGTCTGAGCAAAGGCGTTGGTAGAAATGGTGATGAAGCGGGAGCATCTACATCATCCATACTAATGCCGCCTGCCCCAGTATCAGCGATTCTGATCATCCAGTCAAGCAATTTCTCTCCCGATTTTGGGGAAAATTTAGATGAGATGTCATTAATTTCTTGTTGGGAGAAGTCTTCATTAATTAATAAAAATTCCTTTTGTCCATTGGAGATCCGCTCCTGCCTAAGCTGTAGAGGCTTAGCCTGCAAAGCAGGGTGCTGTTTTTCCTCATCATATTTCCTTGCTTCCTCTTCCAAATCTCCCCATTCTATATCATCATCAGTATCATCCCAAATATCTCTGTCCCATTTATCAGGGTCCCAATCAGCATTGGCCTTGGGATCACCGCATGCACCTTACGGGGATTCACTCTACCTCTGCTTTTCTTATATTTGTATTGAGCACACCATACAGCGGCTTTCTCAGCTACTGTTTGATAGCCACGGGCCTGATCACCTAGAATATAATTTTGACATTGTAGCATGGCCATCCTGCTTTGCAAATCAGTATTTTCTTTTGCCAGACTACATTTTTCTTCAATTAAGGTATTAACACGTTGACACATGCAGCGATAAGCAGTAAGCAGAATCCACCCTCGCCTTGTCACGGCAACTGATTCTCCCCCTTTTTCTACAGGGACCGTCCTCAATAGCTTGAGCAACCAAGGAGGGTCAGCAGTTTGTAATTTGCTGTCCCAGTTTTCACTTAAACCAGTCCCTATTGCTCATTCCTTCGCCAACGAAGCAAATTGAGGATCTTCCCATCCGGGAATATCACAAGTCACGCAAAGAAGCTCACTTTTCTTTTTAAACAGGGTCATTGTTTCGGTGGTCATGCGTATCCTGCCGACTATGCCAATTTTTATCGATATTGTTATCGATTGCTGTGCACAGGTGTAATTTCAAGGCTCGATAGGCAAGATACACCACCACAAACCAGAGTGAGGAATTAAAGAGATTTATTACTAAGCGAAAGTAAAGAAAGTACAAGGAAAAGTAGGGGAATATAATATCATACCACCAGGGCCCAGTCAATTAGATTCGCAGAAGCAGCCCTGGCTAGTCATCAGCACAGGCAAAATGTCTTGCAGCAGCAGAGGCAGCTCGGGGAAGAACCGTGCCTGCCCCTGTTTTTTGGGGAATTTTAAGGACTTTACTAACAACAGTGGCAAGGAGCCAATAAGCATACGTGTCAGCAACACAAGGAACTGGTCCTGGATCTGGGTGGAGCCAGGGCCAGTCCTTGGTAGGAGATTAGATGTGCTGGAGCCTGCGAAGTCCAGGCTCCCCATCCTGTACTTTTCTTGGTCCTTTAGAGGGTAGCCAATGCCCCCAGGGCCAAGCACGTACGCAAGTCACTGTGAAAGTTTACACCCCCAAATGCTCCCAGGCAGACCTTCATATATTCTATCCCTTACACACGTTTATAATTCCACTGGATTTTGGTTTCATTTAGAAGCCTATCTGTTGCTCTTCTGAATAAAAAGACTCTCAACTGCATTTTGAGAATCTATTTTAGTATTTGATGTTCAACAGAATGAGTACCATATGTCTAGAAGTAGATTTCTTCTTATTCATCCTACTAGCAATCAGTTAGGATTCTTGAATCTGCGTAGACATTTTTCTTCAGTTGTGCAAATCCTTAGCTATTATCTCTTCAAATATGCTACCCAACTCTCTTTCCTCCCTCCTTTTTCCTCTCTCACTCTTTCTGAATCAGAACATCTTATTATATCATTTATGTCTCTTAATTTCTAATCCATATTTTTAAACTTTTTGTTTCTCTGTGCTACATTCTGGATAATTTCTTTTGATTTATCCTCTGGTTAAGTAATTATCACTTCATCTGCGTCCAATCTTTTACCCAATGCCTACTATATTTTTAATTTCAGATACTGAGTTTTCTATTTCTAGAAATTCTATTTGGCTCTCTTTGAAACATACGAGGTTATTTTCTGTGGTTTCCTGTTCCTACATAGTTATCAATGTTATCTTGTGTATTTAAATGTAGTAATCAAAGGAAAGTATGACACATGCTACAATGTAGATGAACCTGAGGACGTTATGCTAGGTGAAATAAACCAGTCTCAAAAAGACAAATACTGTATTATTCCATTTTACTACTCTGAATATATCATACCCAGATTTATCATATATCATATCCAGAGTAGTAAAATTCATAGAATCAGAAAGTAGAATGGTGGTTGCCAGAGGCTGGAGGGAAGGGGAAATAGGGAATTATTTTTTAATGGGTACAGAAACTCAGTTTTGCAAGAAGAAAAAGTTCTGGAGATTGGCTGCACAACAATGTGAATGTAATTAACATGTTGAACTGTACACTTCAAAATGGTTAAGGTGGTAAATTTTATGCTATATATATTTTACCACAATTAAAAATAAAACTAAAGAGTAATGCAAAAAAGTAGCAATCATAATTGTTTCATAATCTGGTATTCTTGCAGTTCTGTTTCTATTGTGTGTTATTTATGTTGGTTCTCACTCACAGTGACTTGTTCATTGTTTGCTTTGTTATTTTTTACTGTGTACTCGTCACTGTCTCTGAAAAATTACTCCTGAAGATTCTTTGAGGACCAAGACAAACATGCGTTCTTCCATAGAGGATGTGAATTTGCTTTTGCCGGCACTTAGAGACACCTCCAGTTTGGGACTACTTTAAACTAGATTTATGACTTAAAAGTTTTTTTGAATGATTCATGTAATTTCGGCTACAAATCTACAAAAAGGCTATATGATTATAATGTCTCAAGGAATTTCCCCTCCCCCCATAAATTCAGTGTACTACTAAGTTAACTTTCCTTGGAATCTCTTGGGAGAAAGCTCTGGGGGCAAACTTACTTCTGATTCACCTTTAATCATATCTCTTTGGGGGGGGTCCGTGACTAATATAGGGAAGGCCTTCAAACAGATTCCCCATCTTGGAAGACCCTGAGCTTTGATTTCATTTGTTCTTACTCTACAGAACTCTCTCATAAATGAAATTCAAGTTTGGCCAGATTGGCAAACATCCTCAGAGCAAAACTGATTTCCATGCTTGCTTACCTGTTCCAGTTCTTGAACTCCTATAGACTTTGGCTTTCTACCTCTTACCTCCCACCTTGTCAGCACTTCTGTGCCCTTAAGAATATTTTAAAACTATTTTATCCAGCATTTTTAGTTGTTTTTAGCAGCTTGTTGACCCCAAAACCCTAACCAATCAGAAATCCCTCTACTTTTTAAATTTTTCCTTTTCATTGTTTTCTATTCTATTTATTTTCTTCCTTCTATTTTTTGTTGTTCTTATTGTTATTGTTTTTCCTTAACTTCTTGAGTTGAACACTTAACTCATTATTGCTTTTTCTTTTCTATTACAAGGCTATTGTATCCTAAGGCTCTCAATTTTCCTTAAAGTACAACTTTCGTTGTATTCCTTAAGTTTTGATTTGTAGTGGAGGAGTGATTACTCAAAGTCCCCTGTTTTCATCAACTCCTCACCCCAGCAGGGCTATCCTGCTGCCCAGAGTTTTCCCGACACCTGCACTCAAGGTTAAATAAGTGCTGCCAATTTTCCCCATGAGGGGGCAGCAATGGTCGCCCAAGGCAAAGCTAGGAAAGATCATTTAAACTACCTTTTTCTGCTGTGTTTTCACACCCTGGCTACATATGAGAATCACTATGAAGTTTTGAAAAATTCTGATATTTGGGACCCACCTAGAAAATGTTCTAATTGGTCTGAGATAGGGCGTGGGCCTTGTACTTACAGTGATTTAATGTGAAGACAGGTTGAGAACCACTCCTGTATGATCTGCTTGCTGCCACCAGACTGCATCCTCTCTCCTCCCCACTCCCACTCCCAATCAATTGTAAACAGTCTTCTGTCTTCCTAAAGTTATTTCCCGGTTTCATATATTTCTCTGTCGTTTCTCCTTTAGGACTGGAGGCAGACACCCTGGTAATTTAATTTACCACATGAATAGGAAGCAGAATTCCCTCTTATATTGTTTGTCTCCACAGGAATTCTCAGCATGAGACAGAAACACTGGTGTGGGATGACCACCAAAACAGGCACCGTGTTAGCAGGGGTTTTTACCATCGTAGCCACTGACATGTACCTCATCTTCGAACAGAAGCCACTGAGGAGCAGCAATTGCACTGAGGTTAACCAATGGAATGAGAGCGTAATTCTCCTGATATGTCAGTTCCTCATCTGTTGGAGTTTGAATATCGCCCTCTTCCTGTCTTGCATCACCACCATCATCAGCTGCTTGCTCATATCCTCAGTACACGCCCAGATGTGCAGGGGCTTGGTGATCTACACCATCTGGATCTTCTTCTTAGAAACTGTAAACATCGTACTACAAATCCTTACCAACAATGTCACCAGCACTGGGAGGTCAGAGTCATGCGCTGGTTTGGCTTGGTGTCCCGTATATTCATGCACTGTTTCTGGATGTTCTTTGTCACTGCTTATGCCCACATAATCTACAAAAGTAAAGCCCAGGGCAATATAATTTTCTACAACAGACGTGTTTCTGCAGGCAATAGAGAGTTCCCACGGTGGAAATCAAAGATAATCAACTTTACCCACCACTACAATGAATAATGTTGGCCCTTTTCTCTCCCGTGAGCGGTAGATCTCCCAGGTTCTCATGGTAGTTCTGTTTCGATCTCTTTCATTTTTGCTGGTCTGTTCAAGTAGAGACCCTACCGTCACCCTTTTGGCCAATGTGGAGAGAAATCCTGCTCACTGAGGATGGTTACTTAAAGGGCATTGTTATTTATCAAGCACTCCTGGAGTTCTCCTTCCTTTTCTGGTCAGTGCCACCTTCCTGGTCAAAGTAAAGAGGGAAAGCCAGTGAAATGAAGCGAATTGCAGTCAGGGAATCCTTTCACCTCGGTATGTCTTCATCAGCCTTCAACCCAGAGCTCTCTAATGTAACCCTGGGACAGGGGTATCTGTATGTGTACCTCAGGTTGCATAAAGGATTCTGTCGGTGACTTTGTGCTGTAGTTTTTCTCCCTGTGTCCTCTCTGCTATATTCCAGATAAGTAAAAGAATAAAAATAGAGAAAAATATTCTTCCTTTTCTGTTTTGAATGCCCTTCTTTCCAAATTTATTAAATAGAGCAAAAGACACTTACTTGGTTAATCAAAAGATACTTGCTAAGCTTCTCTGTGTCTGGACACGAGGAGGATGCAAGAAAAGTGTAAGATTTGAGGCCTGACTTTGAAGATTTTGCAGTTATGAATCACTTAGTCAACCATATGAAACAGTACAAGATTACACATTATCACAGATCAAGAAACTTCACTTTGTGTTCAGGTTTAGAAACTGTCAGAGCAGCTTAAGCCAGGATAGAAGACAAATTGAGCAAACTTCTACTTCAAACATTCGATATTATTTTAAGTGTTTATTTAATAGCTTTCTTGAGGCATAATTGACATATCATAACACATAACATTTAAAGTATATAATTTGACATAAGTATATCCCAGTGAAACCATCACCATGATTGAGTTCATGAACATGTGTGTTACCTGCAAACGTTTCCTCAGAATCCCCGCCTCCCGCCCCTCCCTGCGCTCCCCACCCCACATCACAAGGTACTGATTTGCTGTCACTCTAGATTAGTTTGCATTTTCTAGAATGTTACACAAGTGAATTCATACAGTACGTACTCTTTTTTTGTCTGGCTTCTTTCGCTCAGCCTGATACCTCTAAGATGCATCCATGTTGTTATGTATGTTAATAGTTTGCTCTTCCTTGCTGAGCAGGTGCCATGGCAGGAGTGTACCACAGTCTATGTATCCATTTGCCCAGTGAAGGGCATGTGTGTTTGCAGTTTGGGGCCATTATGAATAAGAACTCTATAAGCATCTGTGTACAAGACTTTGTGTGGACTTAGGATTTCATTTATCTCGGGTAAACACCATTTTAACTTTTTTAAGAAACTGGCAATATTTTTTCTACAGCGGCTGTACAATTTTTCATTCTCAGTGACAGTATATGAGAATTCCAGTTTCTCTATGTCCTTGCCAGCACTTAGTACAGATGATAGATAAGTTTTCAATTTTAGCCATTTTGATAGGTGTGTAGTGGTATTTCTTTGTGGTTTTAACCTGGGTTCTCTAAGGACAAATGATTCTGAGCATCTTTTCATGTGCTCATTTAGCTCCTTATATCTTTTTTGGGTAACGTGTCTCTTCAAATTTTTGCCTATTTTTAAAAATTGGGTTGTTTGTCTTTTTATTGCTGAGTTTGTGGATTTCTTTCTATTCCCCCGCCCATTTTTTAATTGTATTGGGGAAAGGGAACAAGATTTTGTTAGGGAACAGTGTGTATTTCCAGGACTTTATTGGGAAATAGTGTATATTTCCCAGGACTCATCAGCTCCAAGTCAAGTTGTTGTTCTTTCAATCTTAGTTTTGGAAGGTGCAGCTCAGCTCCAAGTCCAGTCCCCGTTTTCAATCTAGTTGCGGGAATCGAACCAGCAACATTGTTGCTGAGAACAGGTGCTCTAACTAATTGAGCCCTCTGGCCACCCGGGAGCTCAGCGGCAGCTCGTTGTCTTCACTCTAGTTGCAGAAGGTTCAGCTCATTGGCCCATGTGGGAATCCAACCGGCAATCCTGTTGCTCAGAGCTCATGCTCTAACCAACTGAGCCATCCGGCCGCCCTATATTTTCTAAAGACAAATCCTTTATCAGATGTATGACTTGTAAATATATTTTCCAGTTTATGCTTTGTCTTTTCATTCACTTAACAGTGTCTTTTGAAAAGCAGAGATTTTTAATTTCAGTGAAGTCCAGTTTATCAACTTGTTTTTTTTAATTGGAATAATTAATTATTCTGACAAAAGCACAAAGTATGGAAAATTAGTGTACTTGAATCATTTCAGAGAGTAGACAAAGCTTCACACTAGCAGATTTTTGTTTTTAGCATCTTTGAACAGAAATATTCAGAATAAAGGCAAATGGCAGGCCAGGCTCTGACCACCTATGGTGAGTGATTCCTCTGACTTAGGGTGTGCAGCTCACAGAACAGTACCGTCTTTTGGGTTTTTTTCCTAGTTGTGGAGGGCGCAGCTCAGCTCCAGGTCCAGTTTCGTTACTAGTTGCAGGGGGCACAGCCCACCATCCCTTGCGGGAGTCCAACTGGCAACCTTGTGGTTGACAGGACATGCTCCAACCAACTGAGCCATCCAGGAGGCAGCTCAGCTCAAGGTGCCGTGTTCAATCTTAGTTGCAGGGGGCGCTGCCCACCATCCCTTGCAGGACTTGAGGAATTGAACGAGCAACCTTGTGGTTGAGAGCCCACTGGCCCATGTGGGAATCGAACCAGCAGACTTTGGATTTAGGAGCATGGCGCTCCAACCGCCTGAGCCACCGGGCCGGCCTATAATCCATTTTGAGTTGTTTTTTTATGTATGGTGAGAGATATAGATCAAAGTTTACTTTTTGCTCCTGGTTTTCTAATTGTTCCAGCGCTAATTCTTAAAAGATTTCCTTTCTCTACTGAATTGACTTCATATATACGTACACACATGCCTGTTTCTGGACCCTATTTTATTACATCGACCTATTTGTCTATCTTTATGCCAGTGCCACCCTGTCTTGATTACGGCAGCTTTACAATAAGTCTCTAAATCATATTCCTCCATCTGTGTTTAAAATTGTCTTGCTGATTTTCGAAATTGTTTTGGCTATTCTAGGTCCTTTGCATTTCCATATGAACTTTAGAATCAGCTTAAAATTTCTATTTATAAAACTTCTGCTGGGATTTTGATTGGGATTGCGTTGAATCTATAGATCAATTTGGGGAGAATTGACATCTCAACAATATTGAGTCTTCTAACCCATGGCAATAGTATTTCTCTCCATTCACTTAAGTCTTTTTTGACATATCTTTGTAGTTTCCCATATACAAGTCTTTGACATCTTTTGCAGATTTATCTCTAAGTATTTTATATTTTTGATGCTGTTGTAAATGGTATTATTTCTTAAATTTTAATTCCAACTGTTTGTTTTTAGGATATAGAAATACAATTTTTTGTTTGTTTGTTTTTTGTCTATTGTACCCTGCTACACTGCTAAACTCGTGTATTAGGTCAAATATTGTTTTTGTAGATTCCATCAGATTTTCTGCATAGTCAGTTATGTTGTCTGCAAATAAGGACAGTTTTACTTCTTCCCGTTCTTCCCTTATTTCACTGGCAGCACCTCCAGTACAATGGTGAGTAGACGTAGTGAGATGGGACATTATTGTCTTGTTCCTTATTTTAGAGGGAAAGCACTTAGTCTTTCTTCAGTAAGTATGTTAGCTATAGGCTTTTTCATAGCTGTTCTATATTAGGTTGAGGAAGTACCCTTCGATTCCTAATTTGCTGAATTTTTAAAAATCAGGAATAAATGCTGCATATTCTCAAATGCTTTTTTCTACACGTTTTGAGATGATCACATCGTCTTTATTTTTTTTAATTATTAATATGGTAAATTATTTCGATAGATTTTTAAATGTTAAAACAGCCATGATATTCTTGGGATAAACTGTTTGGTCATGATGTGTAATTCTAAAGTGGATTAGATTTGTTAAATTTTGTTTAGAATTTTTGTATCTATGTTTATGGGAGATATTTGTCTGTAGTTTATTTATAATGTCTTCATCAGGTTTCGGTATCACAGTAATGCTTTCTTCATAAAAAGGAGTATTGGTTCCTTAAGTATTTGGTAGGATTCAACACTGAAACAATCTGGACCTGGAATTTCTTTGTGGAAAGTTTTTAACTACGAATTAAATTTTTTATAAACAGATAAGGGACTATTGAGATTATCTAGTTCTTCAGTAAGCTTTAGTAGTTTGTGTCTTTTAAAGAAATTATTTTATCTAAGTGGTCAAGTTTATTGCCATAAAGCTGTTCATAACATTTTCTTGTTATCCGTCTAATATCTGTAGAATGTATAGTGAAGTCATTGCTCTCATTTCTGATGTCCATTTGTGTTCTCTCTCTCTCTCTCACATTAGCCTAACTGGAGGTTTATAAGTTTTTAATGAAACCAGTTTTGGGTTTCATTGATTTTACCTATTATCTTTCTATCTTATGTCTCCATCTCCACTGATCTCTGCTCTGATATTTATTATTTTCTTCTACTTACCTTGAGTTAAATTTGTTCTTCTTTCTATACTTTCTTAAGGTAGAAGCTAAGGTCATTGTTTTAAGATCTTTCTTATTTCTAAGATAGGCACTTAGTGCTACTTAAATGGCATCACACAAAATTTGATGTATTGTGTTTTCATTTTTGTCAAATAAAAATACTTTCTAATTTCCTGTTGATTTCTTCTTTGAGCTATGTGTTATTTATAAATGTGCTACTTTGTTCCAAAATTGGAGATTTTCCAGAAATCTTTCTGATATTGATTTCTCATTTAATTTTAGTATGATCAGAAAACATATGTTCCATGATCTGGATCATTTTAAATTTATTGAACATAGTTTTATGGTCCAGAATATGTTCTATCTTGATAAATGTTCCATATCCATCTGGAAAGAATATTTATTCTGCTATTGTGGGTGCAGTGTTCTATAAATGTCAGTTAGGTTAAGTTAGTTGATCGTATTCTTCAAATTTACGACCTTTTCTAATTTTGTGTCTATTTATTCTATTAATTACTGAAAGAGAGGTATTGAGATCTCTGACTATAATTGTGGACTTCTCTAGTTCTCTTTGTAATTCTATCCACTTTTCTTCATGTATTTTGAAACTCTATAGTAGGTGTATAAATGTTTAGGATTGTTATATCCTTCTGATAAATTGACCCCTTTTCACTGTGAAATGACCTCTGTATCTCTGCGATTATTCTTTGCCCTGAAATTTTCTTTGTCTGATATCAAGGTAGCCACTCCAGAATTCTTTTGATTTGTGTTGACATATCACTTCCCACCTTTTTATTTTTAACTAACATATCTGTATTTAAAGTATGTTTATTATAGGCAGTACATAGTGGGGTCTTGCTGTTTTATCCTATCTAACAACCTTTTAATTGGGGTATTTAGATCATTTACATTTAGTGGTCATCTTATTATTTGTTTTCTCTGTGTCCCATCTGTTCTTCTTTTTTTTTTTTTCTTTTTAAGGGGAACAGGACTTTATTGAGGAACAGTGTGTACTTCAGGACTTTTTTCCAAGTCAAGTTGTTGTCCTTTCAATTTTAGTTGTGGAGGGTTCTGTTCAGCTTCAAATTGTTGTCCTTTCAGTCTTAGTTGTGGAGGGCGCAGCTCAGCTCCAGGTCCAGTTGCCGTTTTCTAGTTGCAGGGGGCACAGCCCACCATCCCTTGCGGGAGTCGAACCGGCAACCTTGTGGTTGAGAGGACATGTTCCAACCAACTGAGCCATCTGGGAGCTCAGCAACCAACAACTGAGCCATCCGGGAGGCAGCTCAGCTCAAGGTGCCGTGTTCAATCTTAATTGCAGGGGGCAGAGCCCACCATTCCTTGCGGGACTCCAGGAATTGAACTGGCAACCTTGTGGTTGAGAGCCCACTGGCCTATGTGGAAATCGAACCGGCAGCCTTCGGAGTTAGGAGCACGGAGCTCTAACCGCCTGAGCGACCGGGCCGGCCCACCTTCTGTTCTTTAGGGGCTTTTTCCCTCTCTTTTTCTACCTGCTTTTGGATTAATTTAATATTTCTTAGAATTTAATTTTATCTCCTTTGCTACCTTATTATATATAATCCTTTATTGCGTTATTTTGGTGATTGTTTTAGAGTTTATAGTGTATACATCTTTAACTTATCACAGTCTACTTTCAGGTGATATTATGCCACTTCATATATAGTACAAGAACCTTATGATAGTAAACTTCCAACTTTCCTCTCCTATTTGTGCAATTGTTATCTATCATATGTTTTGCTTTTATGTTATAAATCTCAACCTACATTGTTATTTTTGCTTGAATTATCTCTTACAGAGCCTTAAATGACAAGAAAAATATCATATATTTGTCCATGTTTTTACCATTTCCAGGCTGTTCATTCCTTTGTGTAGTTCCAGATTTCTATCTGATTCCATTTTTCTTCTGCCTGAGCATTTCCTGTAACATTTCTTGTAATACAGGTCTACTGATGGTGAATTCTTTCAGCTTTTGTATGTGAGAAAATATTATTTCACTTCCTTTTCTATAGTTCACATAAATTTTTATTGAATAAGTTTCACATTGCTAATTTTCCAGATGTAAAACTAAAATAAATATCAAGAACAGAATATTTAGTACTGTTTTTCATTCTCTATGAATTATCTTTTCTCCCCCCAATTTTTATACTTAGTTTTTAGATCAGTTTTAGGTTCACATAAAAATTGAGTGGAAAGTACAAGGAATACATAAACCTCCTGCCCCTACATATCCACAGCCTCCCCCACTATAACTAAACTTTTATAACAATCATAAACACCTACTGTAGCGTTTCAAAAAACATGAAGCAAAAATCGATAGAATTACAAAGAGAAATAGAGAAATCAACAATTATAATCAGAGATTTCACACCAGAGTGCTACATTTGTCACAAATGATGAATGTACATTGATACATCATTATCGCCCCAAACCTATAATTTAAATTAGAATTCACTCCTGGTGTTGTACATTCTATGGGTTTGGACAAATATATAATGACATGTGTCCACCATTTACAGAATAGTTTCACTGCCCTAATATTTTTCTGTGTTCTGCCTGTTCTCCCTTTCCCCTAACTTCTGGCAACCACTGCTCTTTTTACTGTCTCCGTAGTTTTACCTTTTCCAGAATGCCATATTGGTGGTATTGTAGAATATATTTTTCTCTTGTATGATTATTTTATATTAATATCAGGTGTACAGCATAGTAGTTAGACATTTATATAATTTAAGGGTTGGCCGGATGGCTCAGTTGGTTAGAACACGAGCTCTGAACGACAGGGTTGCCAGTTCGATTCCCATATGGGTCAGTAAGCTACACCGTCCACAACTAGATTGAAGGACAACTACTTGGAGTTGATGTGCCCTGGAGAATCACACTGTCCCTCAATATTCCCCAATAAAAAAAGTTAAAAAAAAAAGTGATCCCCTTGACTGGTCTAATACTCACCTGGCACTATACATAGTTATTACCATGTTATTGACTATATTCCTTATGCTTTACTTTACATCCCCATGATTATTTTGTAACTACCAGTTTGTACTTCTTAATCCCTTCACCTTTTTCACCCTACTCCCCAACTCCCCTCCCATCTATGATCCCAATAAATCTAGTATTCATCAGATACATACATAGTAATTACAGTATTATTGACTATATTCCTTATGCTATATCCTACCTCCCCATGACTACTTTATAAGAACCAATTTGTACTTCTTAAATTTCTTCCCCTTTTTAACCTATGCCCTCAACCCACCTCCCATCTGGCAACCATCAAAATGTTCTCTCTATATCTATGAGTTTCTGTTCTGTTTTGTTTGTTTATTTTGTTCTTTAGATTTCACATATAAGTGAAATCATATTTCATCTATCTTTCTCTGTTTGACATACTCTAATCAGCATACCCTCCAGGTCCATCCCTGCTGCCACAGATAGAAAAAACCCATTCCATTGCATGAGTGAGCAATATTCCTTTGTATATATGTACCACCTCCTCTATATCCATTAATCCATCGACAGACACCCAGGCTGCCTCTACATCTTGGCCATTGTAAACAATGCTGCAATGAACATATGGATGCACATGTCCCTCAAAGTAGGGTTTTGGGTTTCTTTAGATAAATACCCAGAAGTGGGATTACTGGGTCCTTCTTTGTCTCTTTTATAGTCTTTGTTTTGATACTTATATCATTTGTCTGGTATAAGTATAGCTACTCCAGATTATATCGTTTGTTTGTTTCTATTTTCATGAAATATATTTTTCATCCCTTTACTTTTAGTCTGTGTGTGTCCTTCAATCTGAAGTGAGTGTCTTGTAGGCAGCATATGTAAGGGTTTTGTTTTCTTATCCATTCAGCCACCCTATGTCTTTTGAGTGGATCATTTAATCCATTTACATTGAAAGTAATTGTTGATGGATATGTAGTTATTGCCATTTGATTATATATATGAATACTATATATTAATATATTTATATTCATATATATATATATATATATATATATATATATATATATATATAGTCTTAAAGTAGTCCCTCTAACATTCTTTGTAATACTGGTTTGGTGCTGATGCACTCCTTTAGCTTTTTCTTATCTGAGAAGCTCTTTGTCCTTCTTTGTGCTATTTCAAGTATTGTCTTGCTGGGTGGAGTACTCTTGATACTCTAAGACCTTACTATTTATCACTTTGAATATTTTGTACCAATCCCTTCTGGCCTTCAAAATTTCTGTTCAGAAATCAGCTGACAATCTTATGGGAGCTTCCTTATAAGTAACTAGTTGCCTTTCTCTTGCTGCTTTTAATCAGATTAAGATTCTTTCATTTTAAATATAATGTGTCTTGGAGTGGGCCTGTTTGAGTTTATCTTTTCTGGGACTCTCTGTACTTCCTGGGGTTTATGTCTATTTCCTTCACCAACTTAGGAAAGTTTCCGTCATTATTTCTTCAGATAGGTTCCCAGTTCCTTGCATTTTTACACTTGATGTTGTCTTATCGTTCTACTTTCTATCTCTGAAGTGACTGCTCTAGGTACTTCATAGAAGTGGAATCAAACAGCATTTGTCTTTTTTGACTGTTTTCTCTGACTTAGCGTAATGTTCTCAAGGTTCATCCATGTTGTTGAAAATTTCCTTCTTTTTTAAGGCTGTGTAATATTGCTGTGGTATGTACATACCACATTTTATCCATTCATCTGTTGATGGACACTTGGGTTCCTTCCACATTTTGGCTATGAACATTGTTGTACAAATATCTCTTGGACACCCTGCTTTCAATTCTTTTGGGTATATACCCAGAAGTGGAGTTGCTGTATCATTTGATAATTCTATTTTAATTCTAAGGTTTTTTTAATTCTAAGTTTTTGAGGAACTACCATTCTGTTTTTTTCACCACAGCAGTACTATTTTACATCTCCAAAAGTTCCAATTTCTCCATATCCGCCCCAGTATATATTTTCTTTTTTTGATAGTAGCCTTCCTAATGGGTGATACCTCATTGTGTTTTCTATTTTCATTTCACTAATGCTTAGTGATGTGGAGCATCTTTTCATGTGCTCATTGGTCATTTGTATATATTCTTTGGAAAATGTCTATTTGAGTCATTTTATACATCAGGTTGTTTTTGTTGAGTTATAGAAGTTCTTTATATATTCTGAATACTAAAACTTATCGTATACATGATTTGGAAACATTTTCTCCTGTTCTATGGGTTGCCTTTTCACTCTATTGATTATGTCCTTTGATGCACAGAAGTTTTTTATTTCGATGTGCTCTAATTTACATACTTTTTCTTTTAGTATTTGTTGTTGTTCTGTGCTTTTGATTTCATATACAAGAATACCATTGCCAAATCCAGTGTCATGAAGCTTTTCCTCTATGATTTCTTCTAAGAGTTTTATAGCTTCAACTCTTACTTCAGGTCTTTGACCCACATTGAGTTAATTTTTCACCGTGTAAAGTAAGGATCAAACTTCATTCTTTTGCATGTGGATAACCAGTTATCCCAGCACAATTTTTTGAAAAGACTGTCTGTCCTCTCCCCCATTGAATGGTCTTGTCACCCTTGTTGAACATCGTTTTACTATATGTATTAGTCTGCTCAAACTACCATAACAAACAGCACAGACTGGATGGTTTAAATAGCAGACAGTTATTTCCTCACAGCTCTGAAGGCTAGAAATTCAGGATCAAGGTGCCAGCAAATTCAGTTTCTGGTGAGAGCTCTCTTCCTGGCTTACAGATGGCCTCCTTCTCTCTCTGCCCTCACATGGCCTTTCTTCTGTGCATAGGTGGAGAGAGAAAGAGCTCTCAGGTGTCTCCTCCTCTTCTTTTTTCAAAAAATAGTTTAATGTATTTTAATAACAAACTTATAGAAGCAGCACAGAAACAGACAACATTAAAACCATGTACTTGCGTGTAGGACAACTCAGAAAAGTATAGTAAATGGAAGGAATCTACTGTATGATAAAAATGCTACAAACACCATTTAGTTGCCAACAATAAGAACTGTAGTGGTTTTAAAAAATCCAAATGCTGGCATTGTGCAGAAAAAGTTAACAGGTTTCTCTATAATTGTTACAAAGTTGCTCTGCTGAAACTTGCTCACTGAAACATTTTGATTTGCATTAATGCTTTATGTCCCTGCATTTATATTAAAAATTCACACACAGATAAAAAAAGAAAAACTGCCAATACCTGATTTCTGCCCCCATTTTTCCACTTGCAATCATATAATTAGTACCTTTTAACCCGATGGAGAAAAAATATCTTAAGTTCAGAACTACCAATGACAGAAAGCAAAGATTTTTTTTTTTCTTTTTAAGAATGATTTTTCCCATCATAGTGGATTCTGCTCGTTCTCCATGTATGCAGTGTGCTAGCTGGGTATCCTTTGGTGTAATTGTTACACGTTTGGCATGGACAGCGGACAGGTGTCTTCAAAAAGGCCAATCAGATAGGCCTCACTTGCCTCCTGCAAAGCACCAGTACCTGCATTCTGCAAGCGCAGATCTGTTGTGAAGTCCTGAGCAATTTCTCGCACCAGACGCTGGAAGGGAAGTTTGTGAATCAGAAATTCAGGGAACCTCTGATAACATCCAATTTTATGGAGTGCTAAGGTACCAGACCTGTAATGATGAAGTTTCTTCCCTCTACCAGTAGAGGGCACACTCTTGAGAGCAGCTTTTATGGCCAGTCGCTTCCTCCAGACTTTCCTGTGCGTCGATTTGTAGGCAGTCTGCTTTGTATGAGCGACGGTATAGAGATCTCCTTACCCACTTTTTCTGCGGCTGGAGCTCGGTGAGGTGGCGCTGGCATTAGAGAATGACGGCCTCTTCCTCTGATAAGGACACCAATCCTATTGGATTAGAATCCCACCCTTATGACCTCCTGTAAGTTTTATGACCTCCCTAAAGGCCTGATCTCCAAATACAGTCCCACTGGGGTATAAAGCATCAACATAGGAATTTTTGGGACACAATTTTGTCCACAACACTGTATATGCAAGAGTTTATTTCTGGGCTCTCTATTCTAGTCCACTGGTCTATATCTCTGCCTTTATGCTAGACACTCACACAGTTTGATTCCTATAATTTTCTTATACATTTTGAAAGGAAGAAGTCTGAGACCTTCAACTTTGTTCATCTTTTCTGAAATTGTTTTGGCTATTCGGGGTCTCCTGAGATCCTATATTCTGCTGGGATTTTGATAGGGATTACATTGAATTTATAGGTCACCTTAGGTAATACTGTCATCTTAACCATCTGTCTTCCAATCCATGTCTTTCCATTTATTTGTGTCTTTTTAAATTACTTTCAGCAGTGTTTTCTAGTTTCAGTGTACAAGTCTTTCACCCCCATAATGGGGGTGGGGCTAATCTAATCTAATCACATGAGTCCTAGTGGAAGGTGACTGGAGAGCGTGAGTCAGAGGGAGCTCTGAATGTCATCTGTAGTAATTTCTACATTTACTAAGATGCCATCATCCCTGTTTTTTTTTGTTGTTTAATTTAATGGTGAAGTGCATTCAATGATTTAAAGATTAAATATCCTTGTGCTCTTGTGATACCTGACTTGGTCAAGGTATTTAATTGTTTTACAGTATATTTATATAGTATATAAACAAAGATCTCTTTTTGAGTATTCTAATAAGTAAAATATACAGCAACCTGACAAAAAAATATATTTTTTTATCCCTTCGAGAAACTAGATCTGTTTATACAGATAATGTTCTATTTCTCAATAGTTTGACAGAAGATGTTCATGTTTGTACAGGTTGGTTTTAAGACTTTCCACATTTCTTCAGTTTGTTGTTTGGCTATAGCAGCTCCAGCATTTGCCTGCCACATGCCAGTGCCGTGTAAGCCACATGTCAATGCCGTGTAAGCCACATGCCAGTGCCGTGTAAGCCACATGCCAATGTCGTGTAAGCCACATGCCAGTGCCGTGTAAGCCACATGTCAATGCCGTGTAAGCCACATGCCAATGCCGTGTAAGCCACACGCCAGTGCCGTGTGAGCCACATGCCAGTGCCGTGTGAGCCACACGCCAGTGCCGTGTAAGCCACATGCCAATGCCGTGTAAGCCACACATCTGTATATAGCTGCCTTTAAAGACATGCTCACGGGTTATCACACCACACGTGATGGGTACGGCCAGCAGCATCTTTATAGTTATAATAAGGAGGGTTTTTATTTTAATCCCACCGGATTCCAGAAATAGAACTGTTTACTTGCTTCCTAATAATTTTGTAGGACACCTGACATCCTGCTGCATCACTACAAGGACCCCCAGGGAGGGACTTTTGCAATGGTACAAACATGATCCTCCAATACAGCCGGGCAGGTATAATCACAACCACACAGGGAACACCCATTACACGTGCCTTAGGGTTAATGCCCACCTTGGTGTAGTGTCATATGCAGTTAATGTCTGATCATAGGGAGCCTTGGCTGCTGCAATACATTCTGACAGACCTGCCTTTGTTCATCACAAGACGTAACAAAGAGAAAGTCACAGCATCTGCAATTCCAGTATAATTATAGCACCTGTGTCTATGCACTTTGGCGATCAAGTTACATCACATGTTACCTGGGATCCCTCAATTTCACAATGGAAAGGATCTGTAGGTTCTTTGACTAAAGCACTTAATGCATCATATTCAGATGATGAACAATTAACTTCTTGCTCTGTGTCTATATTAATTCCATCCATTTACCGTGTTTGGACAAGTTAGCTTGTTGACTTATCCAGGACGCTCTGAGAGTAGGATTGACGATCTTCTCTACCCACACGTCTCCTTTTAGCACTGCTCTGGCCCTTTTTGAATGCGCATAGCACGTAAATCCTGAGTCATGTTTTCCAAAGACTGTCACAGTTGTAATCTCCAGTTTTGTCACATATACGAACACAAAGACCTGAAAGACGGGGTGGTGGTGGATGGGTTGGCAGAGCGCTGGATCCTGGCACGGGCAGTTGGCCCCTCCCGGAGCGGCGGCATCAGCAGCAGTGGCCGTAGCTGCAGCGGAGCCATCCCAGGGCGGGCAAGAAGGCGCCAGAGCCTGAGCGCAGGCCTGAACGTGCTGGGGCATCACCTGGTTGTCGGTACTACTGTATTTTATATATAGTTTACACACCCACATAATGGCTTTATTCTGAGGATTTTCACATCTAATTTCTGAAAGGAGATTTTCCTGGAATGCTTTCTTCTTATTTGTTCCCTGACTGGCTTTAGGATCAGCGTTATTCATGCTTAATAAAAGGAGTTGTTTGGTTTTCCATATATGTCTCCATTCTTTTCAATATTTTATATAAGAGCATGAACCGTCCTCAAAAGTTTTGTAGAACTTACCTGTAAAAGATCCTGGATATTCTGAAGGGAAACAGAATTTTTACAACTGCTTTGACTTATTTCCTTGCAGTAAGACTTTTCCATTGACATAAAGTTCTTCATAGTTTTAAGATTGTTTAAATCTCTCCTATGCCTGCAGTGACATATTTATCTGAGATGACTCTCTTTTATTCTTAATTAATTTCACTTATTTTATTTCTCTTTTCAAAAAAAAGAAAAGCTTCCATCAGCAGGCTGGGCAGTCAGCAGTGGCAGATGCCAGGTAGGTCAGCCTGGGTGAGTGGAAAGCCACACTGCTGTGCCCATACAAGCTCCATCCCAGTTGTCGTTTTGTACGGGGTCCCCATGAGAAAGCCCTGGGGTTCTGGGAGAGGCTAAGTGACACCATCCAACAAGGCACTGCCCCCTCCAGGTTTCAGCAGCCCCCACCACAGGGATAACACCTGCTGGCATCCACACGCACACCAGTACCTTCACCACTCTGCCCACGACATCTCTCCTGCACATCTCAATTTTCCAGCTCTGTTTTCCTCTATTTCTGACTGTCCAGCCAACCCCCCAGCCACTGCCCAGGAGGCATTCATGCACTACTTAGGGCATCTTTCACATTCTCCCCTCCCAGAGGCCTGTTTGGGTTTTCATTCCTAGCTCCTGCTTGATGGCCATTCCCAAAACTGTCTGGTTCAGCTCCCAGGCTCACTGCTCTTGCTTTAGATTCTTTTTTTCATAACTGAATCACAGGAATGTACGTCCTTGGATTTTTTTTTTTAATTGCAGTGATTTTTTCAATCCAGCATTTCTAAGAGCTTTCATTAAAAGGAATTCTATGTTAGCTTAAATAGAATTATTTCAAAAATCCAGAAATGTATACTTTCATGAAAGACAACAACACCTCTCAAAAAATAATAATAAATGGAGTCACCTTAAAATGTAGCTGGCGCTGCCATCCCAGAGGAACTGCTTTGCACGTCTTATGCCTCAAAACTTTGAAATGTTAAAGCAGCAAAATAGCCTTTACACTGGGCCTAGAGCCACCATGTGCCTCAAAGAACTGCTTACAAAGATAAAAGGAAAGAGGATGTGATGACTATGGGAATGAAAAAAAATTTTAATCGTTTAAAATTAACATCACTATATTACATTATCTGCACCAATAGAAATGCCTTCCATCTATTGATATAATTGTTCCCCTTCCCTTTCTCATAAATGCCCATTGCCTTTGTCTCATAATCAGAACATTATTTGGGCTTCTGCCTGAATCAGTGCGTCCTGAGTAGTTATTCTTTTCTTTTAAATCTCAAATAAAAGCTTGTTGCCTCTCACCTGGAAAGCCTTTTTATTTTAAGGTTCATATATCGTGGTGACTATGAAGGGGCCTAAAGTGGCCTCACCTTCATGGTCCAGCGTCCCCTGGAACCAGGTATGGTACCTACAGAGGCTCTTTTGTGCTCACGGATTTCATGGACTGCTGTCTCCCTGACTGTGAAGCCCTCTTACATTCAAGCCTTCTTCCTTTTTTGGTTGAGGTCAAACATCTTTATTTGAGGTCAGGTGGGTTTTTCTCTCAAGGAGAGATTTTTCACCTCAAGAGAGGGATTTTTCCCTAATGGAGGGGTAGGGGCGATTACCTCGGGTGCTGACATATAGGGAAATGTCACAGAAGCTTGTTACTGATTAGACAAGTAAAGAGTTAACAGAACTGGGCTTATAAGCTGTGGCATTAACCACTTGGCTCTGACTCCCCTGGCTAGCACTGTACCTGCAAGCTGACAAGCACCTTACATCCATCATAGATGGGAATAGAAGAGTTCCCAATCACAATGGCGACCTCCTGCAAACTAACAAACACGTATCATAGATGGGAACAGGACAGTTCCCAGGAGAACACAATTGTAATGACAGCCCCCCTTGCAAGCTGACAGGCACCCTACATCCTGCATAGAAAAATATAAAACCCCAGCACTCCTTCTCATCGGCACAGCTGTCTCTATTGGACTCTGCCCTGGCTAAACTCCGATTGCCTGCATCTTGCTCTTACCCCTCTGTCTCCGCAGCTCTCTCTCAGACTGCCCTGGCAAAACTCCCTTTGCCAGAACTTTCTCTGCCTGACTTTCAATAAAACTTTCTTGTTCTCCCACTTTGTAGAGTCTCAAGAATTCTTTGCACCTTCTGTGAATGACCACGGGTTAATTCTATGCCAATGCAGTTATGTGGGAACAAATTTTCTTTTATGAGGAGTGACTTTTCACAGCTTTTGCTTGTAAGAAGCGCCCTGGGAGGTGAGTAGCTCTGCAGGGTTTCCTGATGGATGAGTACTCATTTGGTTATTTCACACTCTTTTGCTTCCTTTTCTTGTCTCTGTCTGCTATGTTGCTTGTCTTATGAAAAGATTTCATGGTAAAGGAATCCAAACCTCTATGGGACAATGAAAAGCATTCTTTGGTTAATAAGCAGAAGTTTCTAATAAATGAATAATTTTTGACCATCTGAGTAGGTACTTTAAAATTTCTTACTGTTTGTCCACCTGAAACCTGACATGGTACTTAAAATAATTTAATAACTTTATGATCAGAAATTTGGCAAAATTAGAAGCCTAATAGGAATTTTCTAAGCCTCAGTAACTTGCAAGGCCTTGCTAACAGATAATCAGAAATGCAAACACAGCCCACAACTGCCTGAGACTAAATAAATCAAAAAGGGCAGGAGGTGGGGAAGAAAACTTTTTCAAAAACACAAGCAGCTAAAAGAGTTCCTTTGCCTAAGCAGCACCCTCAGTCTCCTTAACTGAAGTGTTTATCAAGGACAAATACAAATCTTAGAGCCTCAGCCACCTGAATGAATACACTTAAATTATTCCAACTGTTATAAATTAATGGGGGTTTTGTCTTATTGTACCTGTCTCATGGCTAAAAAAAATTCTTTTAATGAAACTATCAGGTCTCTGGTTATGTCTGTTTATATATGTGTATGTATGTCTACCTCCAAAAGGAAATCACTAGACTTGGTTTATGTCAAGACCTCTGTTTAACTGGTTAAAAAATTAAGTGCTCATATGAATTCAGAAATATAACAGAAACTAACCCAAATTCTTTTTAGGATCATGTGATCTGAAAACATATTTACTATTAAAATTGATTTAAATTTGTTGGTTTAATTAAAACAGACATGTCTTTAGAGTTATCAAATTTAATATATTGTCTATCTGTGTTTCCAAAAAGTTAAGTTCGTGTTATCTCTGTTACAGGGTTTGTCAACAAGAAAATAGCTGGGGATAATAATTAATTTTAATATCTCATAAAATGTTCATGAGTAATCCTTGTATAATTATTGAGAATTACTAAATTAAATAGATGTAAATAAAATAAAAGAATTTTGGTGAAACTTTTCATCAATAAATATTTTATGGTGTGTGTACTTAAAAATAGTTCCCCAAAGTCTTTTGGTAACTTGAGACATTAGAGATGTACTATATTAAATGAAAAGATGAAAATTATTGAATATCTTATTTCCAAATAAGATAAAATACTGAAACATTAATTGCTAAATGAATCTAAGTTTACCTACTTGTGGCTTCTTAGTATAGGAAAACTAAAGATATTTGGGTCTATTAATAAAAATGTCTTATGTTATGTTAAGGAAGCACATGGTTCTAAAAATGATGAAATGTATTTGCCAGTCAAAAACCTATTTTTCTAGAGATTACAAAATGTATTCACAGATTTGTCAATCTAAAGAATGCTAATCAGTCTGAGATATGGAGATATGTTTTCATTAAGGAAAATGAAAATAATTTTGTTCTGGTTATTTCAGAATGGGAAGAGAGAAAGAAAGAATTTTATCTCTTATAATTAAGCAGGTTAAATTTCAATTGTTATTATAAGGGCTTTTTAAAAATTAATTAAGCTAACATCAATGACATGCTTATGTAGAGCTAAAACTTAATGTTATTTCTCTGCTAAAAGCACAAAATTTTCCTGTAGTATTGGGGTACTCTTAATAAGAAATTATCAGTGGAAAGCAAAGATTTATGTTTTATTTAAATGATTTCCTGTGTTCTTTATCATCTGGTCTTTAATTGCCTAACTAAACCAAGTCTTCTTAATATTAAAAAAAAAAAACTACTGAAATTTGCTTATAACTATGTAACCTTACGTATTTCTCTTTAAAATTTTTTCTTGTTACTTTGGTTAAATGCATAATTAAGTATTGTTCTATTAAGTATTGTTCCACAATGACCTATGATTCTATTTCATGAAATGTTTTAAACCTCTTGATGTGTTTGACAAACCTCCCAAGATCAGATTCCAAATTGTCTTATTCACATAGGAATAACTTTGGGGTGTTCCAGAAGGCCCCTGAAACATTTCAAAGAAAACTTCTCTCTTTATAAAAGGGGAAAATTAAACTAATTAGGCTTATTTGGTATGTTAATTACATGGGAAGCACTGTCAAATAAGTCATGCTAAACCTTTGATTATATTTACATGGTAGATATATTATTATGCATTTTCTAAAAATTATATACAATTCTGACATGTCCTGGGAATGCTGAAAAACGTAGTCCTTCTCTGTCTCTTAAAGCTGTAACTCTTACCTTGTCTTTGAGATGTAAACACCAAGAAATTAACTAAAATATCCACAGAGATTGAAGGGAATAAAAAAGTGGCCTTTTAAAAATACAGATTGCTCTGTAAGTTCCCTTGCAGATGTTGAGTTATAAAGAAATTAGGTTTTTTACAAAACTACTAAAAATTAATAAAGTGTGGGGGCAGAGCCCCAGAAAGCAGTTTCCAGGCTCTCGGCCTCACATAGACAGGTGCTGGCTCAGGTAGTAAATGGCCAACTGTGATTGCATGGCCATCAGCTGTGGCTAGTTGGCCGTCAGCTGTAACCAGTGAGCCATTGGCCACAATATAACTGCTGTGGCTACACTAGCAGAGAGGAGAGAGAGAAGAAATGGGGGATAGCAAGAAGATGGTGTGGATGGCGGTTTATGGACAGTGTGGATCCAGCCTCCAGTGAGAGTATAGTGCCGCCAGAGAGAATATAGTGGTATGACTCCCCTACCTATGGCCTCCGTGGTGTTTCTTTTTGGCCTCACCATATCTCATGCGTTCTTGTATGGGGAGCGGAGCAGAGAAAAGAGGATGCCCTGCACTACACATGGCGCAGCAAGCAGGGTCTCCCGCATGACAAAAGGATAAAACAAATGACTGTACATGAAAATGGGATGTATGTTTTCAGAAGAAGAAGGTATGAAGTGCGAAGATGCATTTTTGTTGAGGGAAAGGAAAATAGAATGTGTTTTTTTGGGTAAGGTAGGATATAAAGGACATGGGGTTGTTTTTGTTTTGAGGGTATTTTGGTAAACAAAGCAAAAGAAAAGTAATTTTGTCCTAAACTAGAAGATTGTTTCAAAATTAGAAAGGAAAAAATAAGACAAAAATGGAAAGGTACAGGTAAGTTGCATGTTTGTGTATATTGCAGAAGGTTTGTGGAGGAGGAAAGAATTTCCATATGGTCCAGCTAACTAAGACTGGAATGGGAAACTGAGTCAACTACATTATGTGTATATGGATGTATATAAACTCTCACCAGACCTTTAACCATGGCCATTTTTAAGCCTTTTGTAATTTACAGACAGTTATGGTTTTACTCTGATACTTTGGCAAAATATACTCCGACAACTGTGTTTCATCTTCAAATATTCATTAAAAACATCTTACAAGTACTCTAAAATACAGGTTTCTCGTAAGTTTAAAAACATAACACTGGGGAATGGTGGCAGCGGGTCGCACTTTTTGAGTTCTCCGTCCGATCTTATCAGAAACGGGAAGTTTATAACCCATCAAAGGACTCTCTGCTCATCACGCAGAACAGCGAAGAGACTCGCACAGGGATTACTTGCAGGTGGGGAAAAATTGGGCGAGCAGGGGAAGAAGGAAGGGAGCAGAGCGGAGACACACCGCACCTGCGGCGGTGGGGACGCGGGTTGGAATCGTGGTCCACACCTGTGGCTGTAGAAATTTGGCCCCCACCCTCAGGTTGTGGAAATCTGCTCCGCACCTGTGCCTGTGAAAATCCAGCCCACACCCACGGCTACAGATATGCAGGAGATCCCAGGACGGAGGGGAGCGTGGAAGCCAGGAGGTGGGTGCTTTGCCCTGCGTCCCACAGGGGACCTCTCCCGCCGCAGGGGCAGCATATCCAGCATTTGAGGCAATAACTTCAGCTAATACCTCAGTTGGTCCTTGGGCCGGACAAGGAACACAGACTCCATACCTGGGCACCTTCCCGCTCTTCCGACCCTACCCCGCCTTTCTAGAGACTTGATCTAGCCCCTGCACTAAGGAGCAGCGGCAGATTACAGAGGAGCCTTGGAGCCCGGCTCCGGGAAGACAGGCGGGCCCAGGGAGGAGGCTAGGAGCTGGGAATCTTCCGCCCCAGCCACCACCTTTTCTGGCCCGTAGGAAGAGTGTAAGACAGAGGGCTGGGAAAGAGAAGACCCCTCCTTCCATCCCCAGCCCCCACCCTTTCTAGCCAGCCTAGAGCGGGGCAAACACATCCCCAGCTGCAGAGACGCAGGGGTTCCCAGGACAAAAGAGAGAACACAAAAGCCAAGTGCCGGACTCTACTTTGTGACCCACTGCAGACCTCTCCCTCCCGCAGAGGGAGGATATCTAGCATTTGAGACTATTAAACTCCATACCTGGGCCCCTCCCCCCGCTCTTCCAATCCTACCCCCACCCTTCCAGAGACTTAAACTGGCTCCTGATCTGAAGAGCAGTGTCAGATTACAGAGGAGCCTTGGTGCTCGGGCTCTGGGAAGACTGGTGGACTGGCTCTGGCCCAGGGAGGAGGCTGAGAAGAGTGTGGTTTTCACTGGCCTAGGAGACAGGAGACTCATCCGTCCCCAGCCACCACCGTTTCTGGCCTGCGGGGGGGGTGTGACACAGCTGGGCTGGGAAAGAGAAGACCCCTCTTTCCCTCCCCAGCCCCCAGCCTTTCTGGCCGGCCTAGGGCGGGGCAACCACATCCGCAGCTGCACAGACGCAGGGGTTCCCAGGACAAAGAGAGAACACAAAGCCAGGTGGCGGACTCTTTACCTGCCCCACAGCAGACCTCTCCCCCTGAGGCAGCATATCTAGCATTTGAGGCAATAACCTCAGCTGATACCTCCAGTTAAGCCTTAGTCCGGACAAAGGACACAAACTCCATACCTGGGCCCTTCCCCGCTCTTCCAATCCTACCCCCACCCTTCCAGAGACTTGATCTGGCCCCTGATCTGAGGAACAGTGTCAGATTAAAGAGGAGCCTTGGTGCTTGGGCTCTGGGAAGACTGGTGGACGGCTCTGGCCCAGGGAGGAGGCTGAGAGGAGTGTGGTTTTTGCTGGACTAGGAGAGGGTGGATTCCTCCGTCGCCAGCCACCACCTTTTCTGGCCTGCCTAGGGCGGGGCAATTACATCCGGGGAGGCACTCCCAGGGATCAGCAGTAAGTGGCAGACGCAGCTCTCAGCTTTCAGCAGCTGAGAAATCTCCCGCCCGCCACACACACACACACAGGGAAGAGGTGCCCTAAGACTCAGGAGAACTGGACACAGGGCTGGTGGTGCTACTCCCAGTGTGCATATGTGCAGGCAAGGGCAGAAACTGCACTGGCTTTGTAAAAACTACTGTCCAGACCCCTCAGCCCCATGCATCTAAAGCTGCAGCCCCAATGTCACTCTGGGCACCAGGTGACTGGCTCTACCTGCACAATACGCAGGGGACTCTGTGCTACAGCAGAGAACAACCTGGAGATTACTAGGTGGGCTTAAGCCATGACTGGTGCTGTTTTTTGTTCTGTTTTGATTTGTCTTTATATCTTTGACATCTTTGCCTGTGTCGAGTGGGGGTTGTCAATTATTTTTTACATGTGAATGTATTTGATTTTTTCCTTGTTGTTGTTGTTGTGCTTGGTGATTTGCTTTGTTCTGAAATTGCCCTACCAGGGCCCAGCTTAAGAGGCACAAGATTCAACATACCCAGAGGCCAATTCCAGACCAAACCAGAGTACTACCAGGTTTGACCTACAAGTGACACACCCAGAGGAGATTCTTTACAGGCACATAGAGGCCAAACCACATCTAAGCAGTCAACCCTCACGGAGCAGAACACCTCGTGGGCAGAGCCAAGTCTCACAACTAGTCAGCCTAGGAGTTAACCCCACCTACTCACAAGTGAAAAGCAATTAAAGATCTTCTTTAACAGGACAATATACACAACACAAGAGTCACTTTTGGAGCACACGAGGGGAGAAGAAGAAGTAGTGCAAGTCAAATATAAAGGACATTTATTATATACTAATCCAGCAAGAACTAAGAACCCAGGGCATCTACCTAATACATCAAGCAAACACAGAGAGTCAGCCAGAATGAGGAAACAAAGAAACATATCCCAAATAAAAGAACAGAAGAAACCTTCAGAAATGGAACTAAATGAAGCAGAGGTAACCAAACTGTCAGAGACAGAGTTCAGAATACTGATGATAAGAATGTTTAAGGAACTTAGAGAGGACATCAAGAAGGATGTAGAAATCATAACGAACAACCAGTTAGAACTAAAGAACACAGTTACCAAATAAAGAACTCACTTGAAGGAATTAACAGCAGGTTAGATGAAGCAGAGGATCGAATCAGCGACTTAGAAGACAAGTTAGCAGAGATCACCCAAACAGAACAACAGAAAGAAAAAGAATAAAAAACAATGAAGATGGTTTAAGAGACCTATGGGATAACATCAAGCGCAACAACATGCATCATAGGAATACCAGAAGGTGAAGAGAAGAAACAAGGGATTGAGAACATATTTGAAGTAATAATGTCTGAAAATTTCCCTAACCTGATGAAGGAAACCAACATACAAGTCCAGGAAGTGCAGAGAGTTCCAACCAGGATAAACCCAAACAGGTCCACTCCAAGACACATTATAGTTAAAATGGCAAAGATTAAAGACAAAGAGAGAATCCTAAAAGCAGCAAGAGAAAGACAGAGGGTTACATACAAGGGAACTCCCATAAGACTATCAAATGACTTTTCTGCAGAAACATTGAAGGCCAGGAGGGAGTGGCAGGAGATACTCAAAGTGATGGAAAACAAAGGCCTACAACCTAGGTTGCTTTATCCAGCAAGGCTATCATTTAAAATTGATGGGAGATAAAGAGCTTCCCAGAAAAGAATAAGCTAAAGGAATTCATTACCACCAAGCCAGCATTGCAAGAAATACTAAAAGGACTTCTGTAAATAGAAGAAAGATGAAAACAATCTAACTACAAATTTAAAATGGCAATAACTATGTACTTATCAATAATCACTTTAAATGTAAATGGTTTAAATGCTCCAATCAAGAGACATAGGGTGGCTGAATGGATAAGAAAGCAAGACCCTTGTATATGCTGTATACAAGAGACTCACCTCAGATCAAAAGACACACACAGGCTGAAAGTGAAGGGTTGGGGTAAGATATTCCATGCAAATGGAAATGAGAAAAAGCTGGAGTTGCAATACTTATCTCTGACAAAATAGACTTTAAAATGAAGAAAATATTAAAAGACAAAGATGGACACTATATAATAATAAAGGGATCAATTCGACAAGAGGATATAACCCTAGTAAACATCTATGCACCCAACATAGGAGCACCTAAATATATAAAACAGATATTGACTGACATAAAGATGGAGATCAACAGTAACACTATCATAGTAGGGGACTTCAACACACCTCTGACAACAAGGGACAGGTCTTCCAGACAGAAAATCAATACGGAAACAACAGCCTTAAATGACACATTGGACCACTTGGATTTAACCGATATTTTCAGAGCATTCCACCCCAATGCTGCAGAATACACATTCTTCTCAAGCGCACATGGAACATTCTCCAAGATAGACCATATGTTAGGCCACAAAGCAAGTCTGGATAAATTTAAGAAAATTGAAATCATACCAATTGTCTTCTCTGACCACAGTGCTATGAAATTAGAAATGAACTACAGGAAAAAACTGGAAGACACACAAATTCATGGAGGCTGAATAATATGTTACTAAATAATGAATGGGTCAAACAGGAGATCAAGGAAGAAATCAAAAGATATCTCGAGACAAACGAAAATGAAAATACAATGACCCAAAATCTATGGGATGCAGCGAAAGCAGTCCTAAGAGGGAAGTTCATAGCACTGCAGGCCTACCTAAAGAAACAAGAAACATCACTAATCAACAGTTTATCTTCACACTTAAGGGATCTGGAAAAGGAACAACAAAATAAGCCCAAAGGGAGTACAAGGAAGGAGATAATAAAGATCAGAGCGGAAATAAATGAAATAGAAACCAGAAAAACAATACAAAAGATCAATGAATCCAAGAGTTGCTTCTTAGAGAAGATAAACAAAATTGACAAACCTTTAGCCAGACTCATTAAAAAAAAGAGAGAGAGGCCCCATATTAATAAAATCAGTAATGAAAGAGGAGAAGTGACAACAGACACCGCAGAGATACAAAAAATCCTAAGAAATTACTATGAGGAACTGTATGCCAACAAATTTGACAACCTGGAAGAAATGGACAATTTCCTAGATGCATACAACCTTCCAAGGCTAACTCAAGAGGAGACAGAAACCTGAATAGACTGATTACCACCAAGGAAATTGAATCAGTAATCAACAATCTCCCAACAAACAAAAGCCCTGGACCAGATGGCTTTACAGGTGAATTTTACAGAACGTTCAAAAAAGAATTGTCACCTATTCTCCTCAAACTCTTCCAAAAATCCAGAGGGAGGGAAGACTCCCAAACACTTTCTACGAAGCCACTATCACCCTGATCCCAAAATCAGACAAAGACACCACAAAAAAGAAAACTACAGGCCGATATCGCTAATGAACATAGATGCAAAAATCCTCAACAAAATACTAGCAAACAGAATTCAGCAATATATTAAAAAGATTATACACCATGATCAAGTGGGATTCATCCCTGGTATGCAAGGGTGGTTCAACATCCGAAATCAATTAATGTGATACACCACATTAACAAAATGAAAAATAAAAATCATATGATCATATCAATTGACGCAGAAAAAGCATTTGATAAAATTCAGCAGCCATTCATGATAAAACCCTTAAGAAAGTGGGAATAGAGGGATCATATCTCAACATAATAAAGGCCATATATGATAGACCCACAGCTAACATCATACTCAATGGGGAAAAACTAAAACCATTCCCTTAAAATCAGGAACAAGGCAAGGCTGCCCACTTTCTCCACTTCTATTCAACATAGTGCTGGAAGTTCTAGCCACAGCAATCAGACAAGAAAAAGAAATAAAAGGCATCCAAATCGGTAAGGAGGAAGTAAAACTGTCATTATATGCAGATGATATGATACTATATTTAGAGAACCCTAAAGACTCCACCAAGAAACTATTAGAGCTGATAGATGAATTTAGTAAAGTAGCAGGATACAAAATTAATATTCAGAAATCAGTTGCATTTGTATATACCAATAATAAAACATCAGAAGGAGAAATTTAAAAAGCAATTCCATTTACAATTGCTCCAAAGACTATAAAATACCTGGGAATAAATTTAACCAAAGAAGTAAAAGATCTGTACTCAGAAAATTATAAAACACTGAAGAAAGAAATGAAAGAAGATACAAATAGATGGAAACACATACCATGTTCATGGATAGGAAGAATTAATATAGTTAACATGTCCATACTGCCTAAGGCAATATATATATTCAACGCAATTCCTATCAAACTACCAACGACATTTTTCACAGAAATAGAACATATAATCCTAAAATTTATATGGGATAACAAAAGACCCCGGATATCTTCAACAATCTTGAGAAATAAGAACAAAGTGGGAGGTATAACAATACCTGACTTCAAATTATACTACAAGGCTACAGTAATCAAAACAGCATCGAGACAACATAAAAACAGACCCAAGGATCAATGGAACAGAATAGAGAGTCCAGAAATAAATCCATGCCTATATGGCCATTTAATCTATGACAATGGAAGCAAGAATGTACGGTGGGGTAAAGACAGTCTATTCAATAAATGGTGCTGGGAAACTTGGACAGACACATGCAAAAAGATGAAGCTGGATCACCTCCTTACACCACATACAAAAATAAATTCAAAATGGCTTAAAGATTTAAATGTAAGATCTGAAACCATAAAATTCCTAGAAGAAAATATAGGAAGAAACTTCACAGACATTACCCGAGTAAGATTTTACTGATATATCTCGCATGAGGGAAGTAAGAGAAAAAATAAACATGTGGGATTACATCAAACTAAAAAGCTTTTTCACAGCAAAGGAAACCATCAATAAAACAAAAAGGGATCCTACTGATTGGGAAAAGATATTTGCCAAAGATATATCTGATAAGGGGTTAATATCAAAAATTTATAAAAAACTCACTCAACTCAACTCCAAAAAAACAAACAACCCAATTAAAAAATGGGCAGAGGACATGAAGAGACATTTTTCTAAAAGGGACATACAGATGGCAAACAGACATATGAAGAAATGTTCAACCTCACTAACCATTAGAGAAATGCAAATAAAACCACAATGAGATACCACCTCACCCCAGTCAGATGGCTATCATCAATAAATCAACAAACAACAAGTGCTGGCGTGATGCGGAGAAAAGGGAACGCTGGTGCACTGTTGGTGGAATGCAGATTGGTGCAGCCACTATGGAAAACAGTTTGGAGATATCTCAAAATCTGAAAATGGAACTACCTTATGATCCAGCAATCCCACTCCTAGGTATCTATCCGAGAAATCCAAAACTCAATTCAAAAATCTTTATGCACTCCTATGTTTATTGCAGCACTATACACAATAGCCAAGACCTGGAAACAACTGAAATGCCCATCAGTAGATGACTGATTAAGAAACTGTGGTACATTTATACAATGGAGTATTACGCAGCCATAAAGAAGAAAGAAATCTTACCATTTGCAACAACATGGATGGACCTAGAGAACATTATGTTAAGTGAAATAAGTCAGAAAGAGAAAGACAAATACCATATGATCTCACTTATATGGAATCTAAAGAAAAGAATAAGTGAATGAACTAATCAGAAACAGTTTTGGAAACATGGAGGAAAAACTGAGGGTTGCTAGAGGGGCGGGTGGGTGGGGATAAGGGGAAGGTGAGAGGTTTAGAAAATAGTTGGTAACCATAAGATGGTCATGGGGTTTTGAAAATTAATTTGGGGAACGTACGAGGGATAGTGGATGGGGGGAGGGCTCACACAGTGTGAGGATATAAATGATAAACGCTCAAGTTTTGCTTTGTCTTGTGCACCTGAAACTAATAAAATAATAAAAAAGAAAAAAACACACAACAAAACAAAAACCATAACACTGAACTAGGTAAAGATTTATACAACTCTAAGGAAAAACTGGATTTATGAAACTACTAACAAGAAGTTAAAGATCAACAAGAATTAATAACATGGGTAAGAGAGATTATAGTGTTTTTTTTTACTTTTCATATAAAATATTACTGGTGAAACAGGTTAGTTAGCATGCTGTTAGGTAGACAGGAAGGTCCCTGGAGGAATAAACAAAAGGCAGCCATTTCCTAAAACTCCAGATTCTGAATCTGAAGTAACTCATTCACTCCAGGACAAACGGAGCAGATTTAATAGCTAGGAATGAGTTATTGTGCTAATGCATTCAGGTTGGGCAAACAGAGCAAAAAAAAACCCATAAACAAATTCCATCAAAAGGTGTCAGTTCCTTTCTTCAAACAGCCAAGAGAAGATATAAGAGTAAGAGCCTTTGCCCGATGCAGGCACCCCATTTGTGACACCCTCCTGTTTTGGAGCTGTGACCCTTTGTTTTTTAATAAACTATCCTCTTTTACAGCTCCTTGCCTCTCCTTGGTCCGTGCTTCCATTCTTTGGTTTTATGATACAGGATCCGGCACTGGCTCAAAAAATCTCCTACATCACTGGTTTTTACTCCCCCCAGGTATAAGAAAAATTCTTCCTAAGCTACTTATGACCTACAGCAATTTGGTAAATTATACCTTTGTAAACAAAATTAAAGCTTTGATCTTTTCTTTCCTACCTGATGCCTCCAGATTTCAGTTCCTCTTAACTAATCCACGTGTGACCAAGTTTAAAGGTGTTGACTTTTGGACTCATGTTTCCTAATTTAAAGAAAGCTCTTGCACCAAACTGGACAGCTCAACCAACAGATCATTTGAAATTTAAAATGAGTGGGAAATGAAGCAGATCACATCTATTGTGGACAGCTAATCCAAGATTCTGGGCCAAGCCTGTATAATTCCCCTACCTTTCTTCTCACTTTAATTCCTTCCTATCTCACAAAAATATGAGAGGTCAGCCACTCACTGTGATAGTTGTTGTTTGCTTTTTCTCCTTAGTTTCTATCTGTGCAGGTAACATTGGGCATCATCTTTAAACCTGCTTCACAGGTCCAAATGTACCCTAATTACACACATAGACACGGACCTTTCATGCCTGGTGATGTCAGCCTCTGTGAAGGCACCAGATTTGGAAGAATAGTTTTTCCTTGGGCAGGTATTAAAATGAAAAAGTGGGGGCCAGCCCGGTGGTTCAGGTGGTTGGAACTCCGTGCTCCTAACTCCGAAGGCTGCCGGTTCGATTCCCACATGGGCCAGTGGGCTCTCAGCCACAAGGTTGCTGGTTTGATTACTCCAGTCCCGCAAGGGATGGTGGGTTCCGCCCCCTGCAACTAAGATTGAAGATTGCACCTTGAGCTGAGCTGCTGCTGAGCTCCTGGATGACTCAGTTGGTTGGAGCACGGGCTCTCAACCACAAGGTTGCCAGTTCGACTCCCACAAGGGATGGTGGGCTGCACCCCTGCAACTAGCATTGGCAACTGGACCTGGAGCTGAGCTGCGCCCTCCACAACTAAAACTGAAAGGACAACAACTTGAAGCTGAACGGCACCCTGCACAACTAAGATTGAAAGGACAACAACTTGACTTGGAAAAAAAGTCTTGGAAACACACACTGTTCCCCAATAAAGTCCTGCTCCCCTTCACCAGTAAAATCTTAAAAAAAAAAAAAAAAAGAAAAAGTACATAATTATCAACATATCAAAAACCTTGGAGGAAATTGCTGGATACCACTAAAACAAAGCCGACCAGGAAAAATCTTTAAATTGCCTTGTGTGAGTTATATTAGGCAGTAGATTTGCTCTTGACCAGCTCCTAACAGAGCATGTGGGGTTTGCTCTGTTGTTAATACCTCCTGTACTTGGATGAAACACCTCTGGAAAATAGACAGAACTAAATAAAATCCAGGCACAAACCAAATGGCTAAATACAGTGCCCACCGACACCTCAGGTTTTTTAATCTTCAACTAACTGCCCTCAGTCTTTGCCTCTTGGTCCAAATCTATTCTTCAAATTGAACTTAACATTTTATTTGCTATTATAAAATATTTGCTGTTATAAAACCGTTTGTTTTGCATGTCTTGGTGTTATAAAAACACCACTCTGATAACAGTTGCTCAACATTTTTGATATGCTCACTAAGGCCTGTGAGACTTTGTATAAAAAACCCTCAAGAAACTACAGACAGTGTCTGCCCTTAAAGGAACACAACGGCAAAGCCTTCCTCTGTGCTGGCGCTGTTGCTGCTCCAATACAGCTAAAGTTCCTAAGAACAAAGAAAACGACTTTCCCTCCATCGTGGGACATGACATACCAGGAATGACTTTTCCAGGAAATGAGAGACGGACAGTGGCCCGACACCCCAAAAATGAGCCGTCCTAACAATGGAGGGCCAGGGATGCTTTAACGGCCGATCAGTGCTGCTTTCCAGTGATTTATCAGCAATACTTTGAAGGAAAGATGTTGATCAAAATGGGGGAAATATCGAAAAAATATTAAACAGAGCCACTTTAAACTGGAGCGGGAGCTGCCATCCCAGAGGAACTGCTTTGCACATCTTATGTCTCAAACCTTTGAGATATTAAAACCGGGCAAATAACCTTTATACTGGGCCTAAAGCAACATTATGTCCCAAAGAACTGTTTGCAAAGATAATAGGAGAGCAGTTATTCTGACTGCTGAACTGAAAAATTTAATTATTTAGAATTAGCCTCCCTGTGTTGTTATTTTCATCAATAGAAATGCCTTCCTTCTATTGATGTAATTGTTCCTTTCATTAAATTCTTTTCAGTAGGTGATGAATCATAAGTGTACAGTGATTTTCCCAAAGTGAACATAATAAGACCCACATCAACAGAACATTTCCAGCTCCAGGAAACGCTCTTGAGAGTATTCAGTCATAAACCAACCTCTCCTCAAGTAGCTCTTGATTTTTGATTTTAACAGCAGATGAGTTCTGTCAGGTGTTGGTAGAATGGAATATTACAGGGAAACCCTTGGTATCTTCTCACTCAACATTATGACCCCTGGTCACCCCTAAGGCTGGTGTGTGTATTCATTCATTCATGGCTACAGGGGTCATTTATGAACAGGACCACACTTGTGTCCTCTGACGTTCATGGGCATTTGTGTTATGCCCAGATTTCACAAATCATGCTGTGATTTTTATATATATTTACACACATGCACACATGTCTAGGTATATAAATAGGAAATGTTGGAGGGTCATAGTAAGGGTTTGGCTTTAGAACGTACGGCCAAAGAATTTTTCAAAGTACTTGGATCAATTTACTCTCCCACTAGCAATATATGAGATATAATTAAATTTTTGCCAACAATTGATATTGTCTGACTTTTTCATTTTACCCATTCTGGGAGGGGTGCAATGATATCCTATTATAGCTAATTTGAATTTCCCCTCTGACTAAAACATTGAGCAACTTTTGTAAATTTATTAAGCATGTAAATATCTTCAATAGGACACTGGACTGGACTAATTGTTTATAACTGAATGGGAGTCCTGTAATATGCCAGCATTTTTTAACTGTATAGTCCTTTTGTTATAAATGGATCTGTGGTCAAAGACCTGTGATATAATAAAGAAATTTGATCTCTGTCCCCAGTTCCTGATACAGAACTCCTAAAACCTTTTAAATCTCCTGAGTGAGAAGAGTGACTTTGGGATGATATGACTCTTGGCTGAGGGGTCCTAGAGAGCTTCGGGATGAGGGATCGTCACCAAAAAGACCAGCCATGATTAGAAGGTTGCAACTTTCAGCTTCATGCCCTGACCTTTGGGGAGAGGAGCTGGAGGCTGAGTTCAATCACCAATGGCTAATCACTTAATCAATCAGGCCTATGTCATGAAACTTCAATTAAAAACAAAACCTAAACCGACAGAAATCAGAGAGCTGCCGAATTGCTCATCACATCCATATGCTGGGAGGGTGACACACTCCAACTCAGTGACAAAGGCTCTTGCACTGGGGACCCTTCCAGACCTCACCCTATGGACCTCTTCATCTGGCTGCTCACTTGTATCCTTTATAACCAACTGTAACAGTAAGCTTAGCATTTTCCTGAGTCCTATGAGTTGTTCTAGCAAATTATTGAACTTGGAACGGGAGACCCCGAACTTAGTACCCATGTCAGACAGAAGTGCAGGTAATGTGAGGGGGACCTGAAATTTGTGACTAGCATCCTAAGTGAGGGCAGCCTGTGGGACAGAGCCTGTAACCTGTGGGGTCTGATGTAACTCCAGGTAGGTGGTATCAGAGTTGAGTTAAAGTGTAGGACACACAGGTGGTGTCCGAGAACCAGAGAATTGGTTCAGTGGAGAGAAAAAAAATCCCTCACCATCCCACAAAGAAATAGTACCAGAGAAACTTCTAGTATCAGATGTTTGCTCCAAGAATTGAAATTAGTCATTCTTTTCACATCCTCTACCTTGAACACCTGAACTCTTTTCCTACATTAGGAAAATTCCACACGTAGAGTCTTGGTGAGAGGCAGAGGCCACTTCACTCCATAAGAGGGAAACCCACTGTCCCCAACACTCTTGCAGCTGGACACGGCATGAGGCCCCACCATCAGGTGACCACATGCCAGACTCTGACTCAGGACGTGGTGACACAGAGGCTGGAACCGAGCAGAATGCATTTGGCAGTAACAACACAGCTGCCAGGAGCAGCAGTGACAGCAGTCATGGCCGCAGGGTCCGGGGTCCACATGGATGTCAGTGGTGTGAGCAGTGACACATCTGCCCAGCAGAAGGGGCAGTGGTTCTCACGTGGGACCTGACCTGGGGGGACTGTGGGTCAATTCCTGGTGTGTGGGCTGAAGCCTGTTCTGTGGCCTTCCCCACAATAGTATTTTGCCAGAATGTTTTACATACACACACACACACACACACACACACACACACACACACACACACGGGCACGCGTGAGGTCGGACAATTATGTTCGTGAACTTGTTGGAACAATGTTACTAACCTTTTTTGATATCAGAGGGATTACTCATTATGAATTTGTACCAACTTGACAAACAGGACAGTTAACCAAGTTTACTATTTGGAAGTGCTGAAAAGGCTGCGTGAAAAAATTAGATGACCTGAACTTTTCACTGACAATTCATGGCTCTTGCATCACAACAATGCACTAGCTCACCTGGCACTGTCTGTGAGGGAGTTTTTAGCCAGTAAACAAATTAAACCCCCTCCCTGCTCACCTGATCTGGTCCCCAATGACTTCTTTCTTTACTCAAAGATAAAGGAAACATTGAAAGAAAGACATTTGATGGCATTCAGGACATCAGGGGTAATATGATGACAGCTCTGATCGCCATTCCAGAAAAAGAGTTCCAAAATTGCTTTGAAGGGTGGACTAGGCTCTGGCATGGGTGCATAACTTCCCAAGGGGAGTACTTCAAAGGTGACCATAGTGATATTCAGCAATGAGGTACGTAGCACTTTTTCTAGGATGAGTTCCCGAACTTAATTGTCTGGCCTCATGTGTGTGCGTCTGTGTGTGTGTGTATGTCTAAATTAGAAAAAAATTAATTCCATTGTTTGCTCCCAGAAATCAATGTGGGGAATAGTTTCAGGAACGAGCATTCACAGATTTTACTATACTGGCCTGTGACCCACTCCTAAATCGCCCACCTGACTCTACCCCATAGTAGAGAGAATGACATGTACCTCCCAACATCACGTCTCATAATAGACGATGTATGTCCTCCCCTTTCTGAGGAAAAACACCTTTAAAAGTGTATTTAAGACCATTCCCCACCCTGACCCCCATCACTGACCTCAGAGGTTCCCAAGCTGGCTGAGCCCCAGGACAGCTTGTGGGCTTGTTACAGACACTCAGGCCTCTCCCAGACCCACCGTCTCAGAGAACCAGACACAAGCCCAGGAGTCGCTTCTGTAACAAGCCCTGCAGGTGAGGCTGACGCACAGCCTGTGGGAATCCTGGTGACGGTCTTGCTACTAAAAGTGTGATCTGAAGACCAGCAGCGGCACCAACCTCCTCATGAATCCAGAGTCTCTGCTCTGCTCCAGACTTTGAGTCTTAACAAGATGTCCAGGGGATTCCGCCCAGGGAAGTTTGGGACTCACTGGTCTACCTGCCTATCGACGTGGGACCAGAACTGTGCCATCTGCACAGGTGTGTGGTCTGATCAGATCACAGCACTGGGGGTCCAGGGTTCAGTCCTGTTCCTTTCTCTTCTACGGCCATCACTCCCTTAGTGACCTCATCTGTGCTGAAGGCTTCAAACATCATTTATATGTGTCACCTCCCAAGTCCATTTCTCTAGCCCGGACATTTCCCCTAATCTCTAGACTCATCTGCCCACTGCCAGTCAGATGACCTCACTTACATTTCTCACAGACATCTCGCTCCAGCATCTTTAAAATCAGTGTCTGTGACACCCCCACCCCTCAGATATACTCCTTCCAGTCTCCCACATCTCTGCTGACAGAAACTCTCCATCCATCTGCTTGAATCCTCTGAGATTCTGGGTGTCCCTGACTCTCACATCCCAGACTGACTCATTAGGAAACGCTGTAATGTCCACCTTCAGGACATACCCAGAACCCCACTCCCACTGTTCCCACCGCTCACCCCCAGTGGCAGCAGGTCCAGCCCAGAACCTTGCAGATTCCTCCAGCTTCCCGATGGTCTCGCTCCCCCAAGTCTGTCCTCAGCACTGCAGCCCCAGCTGTCCTCTAAAAGGAGATCACACCATGTCCTCTTCTGCTCCTAACTGTCCTGTACCTCCCACTCACTCAGAGCACAGCTCACTGCCCTCTACCATCCTCCTGGCCACGTGGTCGGGCCGCACCTGTCTCTTCTCCATCACTCTCTGCTGCAGCCACACCGGCCTCCCTGCTCTTCCCAGAAACCAGACACACTCCTGCCCCAGGGCATTCAAACTGCAGGTTCCCTGCCTGGAAGAACGTCAGACCTCATGTGGTAATTCCTCGTGTCCTTCACATCTTCCCTCAAGGTCAGCTTCCCATTGAGGTCCCCTGAGCACCCAACCAAAACAGCCATCTTTCCTGTCCCCACACCCCACACTCTGGATCCCCTTCCCCACTGCATTTTCCCACAACACTTATCTCCTTCTAACATAAACACCCTCCTCATTTACTGTGCTTATAGGATATAGTCTGTCTCTTCCCACTGGAACAGACGCTACCCAAGTTCAGCCATTTTTCTGACTTTGCTTCAGTGATGTTTCCCAGATGTAGAAATGTCACACATCTGGCACACGCCCAATGTCAGTGAATGGTCAGTGACAGAGCCTCCCTGTTCTAAGGACAGTATCTTTATAAATGTAGCCTCAGGTCAAATGCTGTTTTGTGGCAGCTACAGCACCAAATCCCCTCACACTGGCATCAGGGCCACCTCCACTTTTCTCACAGGTGCTGCTCTCCCCCCTCCCCTCTTCTTTTCTCCCACACCTGCCCTCCTGCTCACCCACTAGAGCTCAGGGCAGGGAGAGAGGGCCGAGCAGAGCAGAATTCCAGCAGGAACTTATCTAACATGAGAAATCACGGGATCCCTCCTCTGCTCATTCCAGAATCTGGTTCCTCTGATACTTTGGGAAAAGATGGAAAGAACCATCAAGCCCTAGAAGGAGGAAAGAGTTGGATGAAGCTGAAAATTCATCTCTCAAGCCACATACTCCTGTGTGCAGGGTCCCCTGGGCCTTGTGGGGACAATGACAGGCAAAACACCTCCTGCTGCTGACAGACAGGGGACACCCAGAGGAGAATGAGACCAGGACGCATAACAAGAACAAACACAGTCACATTCCTCTATAGAAACAACAAACAAACACCTAGAAAAGGGGCCGACGGCCGGGCCAGGCCTGAGCCTTGGTGACCCGGCCACACGAAGCCGTCACTGACAAGACCAGATCTGGGTGATGTTAGAGTCCCTGTGATCACAGGTCCTGGTGGGACAAGGTTCTACTGAAGGGACGAGGACAAAGGGGCAGAGAGGTGACCCTGCCGAGGAGTGACCACGTCAGAGCCCACAATGCACTGAGCCCCGACTGGGCTCAGGCCGCGTCCACGCTCGGTCCTCACAGCCTCTCCTGTCTCCACCTGCAACAGACTCAGCACAGCAAACACACGGATTCTGGGAGGTTCTCAGTGCTTCCATTTATTTCCTCTCCAACTTTAGGATTTTTTTTCCTTCAATTAACCCATCAACCCTTCATGTCAATGTATGAAAAAACAGATTCAATCCAGATTCTTATTTCAACAGGAAGTAAGAAATTGCAGCTCAGTGTAATATGAAGTAAAGGCGGGGATGGAAACAGCCTCTGCTGGAACAGGACAGTGGGTCAGGGAAGAGACTCGGTCAGTGTGGGGAGGGGGCATGGAGGGCAGGGGGCGGGCAGTCTCCCACCTCCTCACATGATGCGAGAGGAATGCAGACACACTCAGATGCCCTTTGCAGAAAGAGAGATCAGAGGTTCCCGTGTCACAAAGCGGGGCATGAACAAATCTCGCATCATCAGTCCCCCACAAGGCAGCTGTCTCACGCTGTAGAAGAAAATAATCATGAACAAATTCAGGTTAGTGGCTGTAAGTGGTGACATTCTCAATAGTCCACTGCTGCTCAAACTGTCCCTAAGAATCCCCAGTACCCAGTCCTGTCCCCTCTGCACCCCCCCCACTTCAGGCCTCCAAGTCTCACCTTTAGAAGCCGTGAGGGACATATCAGAGCCCTGGGCACTGTCACCTCCTGGGGGAGAACAAAACAGGATGTGGTCAGAGCTCACAGCAGATGTGGCTAAAGGAGGAATTATGGGGGTGGCTGAGCTCCCCCAAGGGCTTCCATCTACACTATCCCAAGGGTCTCAGGGATCACCCTCCTCCATACTCACCTGCAGCCTGAGCATAGTTCCCTCCTTTTCCACCTGTGGGAAGAAAACATCACATGAAAAGCCAGGAAGGAGGCAGGGCCATGAGGTCCTAAAGGAATCACCTAGTCCTGGACCCCAGAGAGTTTCCAGAACTGTGATGCAGACCCACCCTGGCATAATCAGGAAACCTGTGGAAAGTACATATGGGGGGACTGGAGCCACCACCCTCCTGGAGTTCTGTCCTCAGCAGGGACCTTCCGCTCTGACCTGTGACTATGGAGAATCAGGTCTCCATCACCAGAATCACCAAGGTGATAAACCTGTCCCTCATTTTCACATGTGCATTAATAAAGTGTTAACAAATAGGGCCCCAGACAGGGAAAGCACACGTGTGTGGATGGTCCTTCCCACTAACGAGGCAGGACACATGTCCACCTGGGGCTTAAAACCCCCCAGTGGGACAAGACACCTCAGTCCCCGCCCCTTCCCTACCTGAGCGCTTCCTCCTCCACAGCACAGCTCCAGTGACCGCAGCTCCAAGGAGGACCAGCCCAGCAACTTTTTTAAATTTTATTAAATTTATTGGGGTGACAATTGTTAGTAAAATTACATAGATTTCAGGTGTACAATTCTGTATTACATCATCTATAAATCCCATTGTGTGTTCACCACCCAGAGTCAGTTCTCCTTCCATCACCATATATTTGATCCCCTTACCCTCATCTCCCACCCCCACCCCCCCCCTTACCCTCTGGCAACCACTAAACTATTGTCTGTGTCTATGAGTTTCTGTTTCTCATTTGTTTGTCTTGTTCTTTTGTTGCTTTTGGTTTATATACCACATATCAGTGAAATCACATGGTTCTCTGCTTTTTCTGTCTGACTTATTTCGCTCAGCATTACACTCTCAAGATCCATCCATGTTGTCACAAATGTTCCTATATCATCTTTTCTTACTGCCGAATAGTATTCCATTGTGTATATATACCACAACTTCTTTATCCATTCATCTATCGAAGGATATTTAGGTTGGTTCCATGTCTTGGCCACCGTAAACAAAGCTGCAATGAACATTGGAGCACACGTGTCTTTATCTCTAAATGTTTTCAGATTTTTTGGGTAGATACCCAGGAGAGGGATTGCTGGGTCATATGGCAATTCTATTCATAATTCTTTGAGGAACCTCCACACTGCCTTCCATAACGGCTGCACCAGTCTGCATTCCCACCAACAGTGTATGAGGGTTCCTTTTTCTCCACAGCCTCTCCAACATTTGTTACTATTTGTCTTGTTGATGATAGCCATTCTGACTGGGGTGAGGTGATATCTCATTGTGGTTTTGATTTGCATTTCTCTGATGATTAGTGATGTTGAGCATTTCTTCATATGTCTATTTGCCATTTGTATGTCCTCTTTGGAGAAATGTCTCTTCAAGTCCTCTGCCCATTTTTCAATTGGGTTGTTTGTTTTTTTGTTGTTGAGTTGCATGAGTTCCTTGTATATTCTGGATACTAGCCCCTTATCGGAGGCACTGTTTGCAAAAATCTTCTCCCATTCAGTTGGTGGCCTCTTTATTTTGTCAATTTCTTTTGCTGTGCAGAAGCTTTTAAGTTTCATATAGTCCCATTCGTTTATTTTAGCTTTTACTTCCATTGCCTTTGGAGTCAAATTCATAAAATGCTCTTTGAACCCAAGGTCCATAACTTTAGTACCTATGTTTTCTTCTATGCAGTTTATTGTGTCAGGTCTTATGCTTAAGTCTTTGATCCATTTTGAATTAACTTTGGTATATGGTGACAAATAGCAGTCCAGTTTCATTCTTTTGCACGTGGCTATCCAATTCTCCCAGCACCATTTATTGAAGAGGCTGTCTTTGCTCCATTGTATGTTTTTAGCTTCTTTGTCAAAAATTATCTGTCCATATTTATGTGGTTTTATTTCTGGGTTCTCAATTCTATTCCATTGGTCTATGTGTCTGTTTTTCTGCCAATACCATGCTGTTTTGATTATTGTAGCCATGTAGCACAAGCCAAAGTCAGGAAGTGTGATACCTCCATTATAGTTCTTTTTTCTTAAGATTGCTTTGGCTATTCGGGGTCTTTTGTGGTTCCAAACAAATCTGATGATTTTTTGTTCTATTTCTTTAAAATATGCCATTGGGATTTTGATGGGGATTGCATTGAATCTGTATATTGCTTTGGGTAATATGGCCATTTTAACTATGTTGATTCTTCCAATCCATGAGCACGGAATGTCTTTCCATTTCTTTGTGTCTTCTTCAATTTCTTTCAAAAAAGTCTTATAGTTTTCAGCATATAGGTCTTTCACATCCTTGGTTAAGTTTATTCCTAGGTATTTTATTCTTTTTGTTGCAATTGCAAAAGGAATTGTTTTTTGTATTTCTTTTTCTGAGATTTCATTGTTAGTATATAGGAAGGCAATGGACTTTTGTGCATTGATTTTGTAGCCGGCAACTTTACTGTATTCGTTGATTGTTTCTAATAGCTTTTTGGTGGAGTCTTTAGGGTTTTCTATATATAGCATCATGTCATCTGCAAAGAGTGATAATTTAACTTCTTCATTCCCAACTTGGATGCCTTTTATTTCTTTCTCTTGCCTGATTGCTCTGGCAAGGACTTCCAACACGATGTTGAAAAGCAGAGGTGATAGAGGACATCCTTGTCGTGTTCCTGAACGTAGAGCAAAGGGCTTCAGTTTTTCTCCATTAATTATGAGATTAGCAGAGGGCTTGTCATATATGGCCTTTATTATGTTAAGGTATTTTCCTTCTATACCTATTTTATTAAGTGTTTTAATCATAAATGGATGTTGTATCTTGTCAAATGCTTTTTCTGCATCAATTGATATAATCATATGATTTTTGTCCTTTATTTTGTTTATGTGATGTATCACATTGATGGATTTGCGTATGTTGAACCATCCTTGTGCCCCGGGGATGAACCCCACTTGGTCGTGATGAATAATCTTTTTAATGCATTGTTGTATTCGATTTGCTAGAATTTTATTTAGGATTTTTGCATCGGTATTCATCAGAAATATTGGTCTGTAGTTTTCTTTTTTTGTGCTGTCCTTACTAGGTTTTGGTATCAGGGTAACGTTGGCCTCATAAAATGAGTTGGGGAGTACTGTTTCTTCTTCAATTTTTTGGAAGAGTTTGAGCAGGATTGGTATTAGATCCTCTTTGAAGGTTTGGTAGAATTCACTAGTGAAGCCACCTGGTCCCGGACTTTTGCTTTTGGGAAGGTTTTGGATGACTGATTCAATTTCGTTACTGGTGATCGGTCTGTTTAGATTTTCCAGTTCTTCATGGTTCAGCCTTGGAAGGCTATATGTTTCTAAGAACTTATCCATTTCTTCTAGGTTGTTGAATTTGGTGGCATATAGTCCTTCATAGTATTCTTGGATGATCCTTTGTATTTCTGTGGTGTCCGTGATAACTTCCCCTTTTACATTTCTGATTTTGTTAATCAGTGTCTTCTCTCTTTTTATCTTTGTGAGTCTAGCCAAGGGTTTGTCAATTTTGTTAATCTTCTCAAAGAACCAGCTCTTTGTCACATCAATTTTTTCTATTGTCTTTTTGTTCTCTATTTCATTTAGTTCTGCTCTAATTTTTGTTATTTCCTTTCTTCTGCTGACCTTGGGTTTTACTTGTTCTTCTTTTTCTAGTTCTTTAAGGTGTAACATGAGGTTATTTATTTGGGAGTTTTCTTGTTTCTTGAGATAGGCCTGTAATGAGATAAATTTCCCTCTTAAAACTGCTTTCGCTGCATCCCAAAAATTTTGGTAGGATGTATTTTCATTGTCATTTGTTTCTATGTATCTTTTGATCTCTCTTCTAATTTCTTCTTTGACCCAGTCCTTCTTTAAAAGTATGTTGTTTAGTCTCCATGTATTTGTGTTTTTTCCCGCTTTCTTTTTACAGTTGATATCCAATTTCAAAGCCTTGTGATCAGAGAATATGCATGGTATGATTTCAATCTTCTTAAATTTGTTGAGACTGATTTTATGTCCCAATATATGGTCTATTTTGAGAATGTTCCATGTACACTAGAAAAGAATGTATAGTCTGATGTTTTAGGATGAAGTGCTCTATAAATGTCAATTATGTCCATTTCTTCTAATGTGTCACATAGGGCTACTATTTCGTTATTTATTTTCTGTTTGGATGATCTATCCATAGCTGTCAATGATGTATTTAAGTCCCCTAGTATAATTGTGTTTTGGTCAATTTCTCCCTTTAGTTCTGTTAGTGGTTGCTTGGTGTATTTCGGTGCTCCCTGATTGGGGGCATAAATATTGATGACTGTTATGTCTTCTTGTTGTACAGTCCCCTTCACCATTATGAAATGTCCATCTTTGTCTCTTGTTATCTTTTTCACCTTGAAGTCTGTTTCATCTGATATCATTATGGCTACACCTGATTTTCTCTGGGCACCATTTGCTTGGAGTGTCAATTTCCACCCTTTCACTTTGAGTCTATGCTTGTCCGTGTAGCTGAGATGTGTCTCTTGGAGACAGCATATGGTTGGGTTTAGTTTTTTGATCCAATCTGCTACTCTGTGCCTTTTTATTGGTGAGTTCAGTCCATTTACATTTAGGGTGATTATTGATATGTGAGGAATTCCTGTCATTCTATCTTTAGTTTTCTGGTAAGGCTGTGTCTCCATTGTTTCTTTGCCTTTTCGTTGTTGTCTATTATTTCTGTGTGGTGGTATTCTATGATGTTTCCCTCTTTTTCTTCTTTTATTTCAGTATATATTTCAGTTCTGGATTTTTTTTGAGTGGTTACCCTTAAGTTTATGTAAAAGAAAGTTTGATATTTAGAGTATTCCATTTTCTTCAGCACGCTTACTTTCTCCATTCCCATATTCCGGTTCAGGCCTTTACTCTCCCCCTTTTTGAGTTGTGGTTGCCACAAATTGTCCCTGTTGATGGTGGTCGAATAGCCTCCTTTAATATTTCTTGTAGTGCAGGTCGTGTATTAGAAAATTCCCTCAGCTTCTGTATGTCTGGAAAGGTCTTTATTCCTCCTTCATATCTAAAGGATATCTTTGCTGGATATATTATTCTTGGCTCATGATTTCTCTCTTTCAATAGTTTGAATATTTGGTTCCACTCCCTCCTGGCTTGTAGAGTTTCTGCTGAAAAACCTGATGATAATCTAATGGGCTTTCCTTTGTAAGTTACCGTCTTCTTTTCCCTGGCTGCCTTGAGGATTCTTTCTTTGTCGTTGATTTTAGACAGCTTCAATACAATGTGCCTTGGAGAAGGCTTGTTGGGATTGAGGTAACTAGGTGTTCTATTTGCTTCTTGGATTCGAGGGTCCAGTTCTGTCCACAAATTTGGGAAGTTCTCATCGACAATTTGTTTGAATATATTCTCTGTTCCCTTCTCTCTTTCTTCTCCTTCTGGTATGCCCATTATTCTTATATTGCTCTTTCTGATGGAGTCTGAAAGTTCTTGTAGAGTTCTTTCATTTCGTTTAAGTCTCAAGTCTCTTTCTTCTTCTATCTGTGTCATTTCCAGGTTTCTATCTTCGATGTCACTGATTCTTTCCTCCATCTGGTCAACTCTACTACCTAAGCTGGTTATTTCATTCTTAATTTCTTCTATTGAGGTCTTAATCTCCAGAAATTCTATTTGGTTCTTTTTTAAAATTTCAATCTCTTTCGTAAAATGCTCATGCTGTTCTTTAATTGAGTTTCTGAGTTCATTTAACTGCCTATCTGTGTTTTCTTGTATCTCGTTGAGTTTTTTCAGAACTGCAATCTTGAATTCTCTGTCATTTAAGTCACATATTTCTGTATCTTTAAGTGCCTTCTCTGGAGATTTTTCACTTTCTTTCTGAGCTATCTTGTTGCTTTGGTTATTCATGGCGATTCCTGGTTTACTATTTCTCTTCCTAGACATCTACAGGAGTGACTTCTGCAACAGGTTGATAGAAAGCGGTCTTTCTTTTGTTTGCCAGTACTTGTTGGTAGAATGTTTTATTATTTCTCCAACTGCAACTTATTTTTCTTCTCCCACATGGTAGTGCTATGTTTTCTCTGCACTATTCCAACTTCTCACACAATGGGAGGATTCCCTGGGAGACGGGCTTCTCCTCTGTTAATAGTTCGTCTAGGTCACAGGGCGCAGTGTCCCGGTGGGTATGCGGAGAGCTTTTGTTGTTGCAAAGCTCTTCCAGCTCCTGATTCAGAGCCCATAAGTTTCAGCAGTTCTGTTTACTTCTGCAGGGGTCCGCCCAGATAGGTGGGGTCTGGGGCGGGGTGAGTTGTGAGAGGTCACCCAGAGCAATGGCTGCGACCACCACCACAACCGGTTCTGCTTCCACAGCTCTCTCCCCTTTGCCGGAACTAGTTGGGCTGTGAATTTGTGTCTGTGGGCCACAGTTCTCAAATATAGCAAATTTTCTGTTGTTTTGATCTGACACTGCTACTGTTTCGCTTCTAGCACCAGGCAGGTGGGGACGGGGCGAGCTCTGGGAGGGGAGGGAGGGGGCGGCTAGTCTCAGTGCCTAAGGCTCCGTTCTCTGCTCTGCAGTGAGGACTTAAACCACAGTTTTCAGCCTTTTTCCCTCAGTCTTTTCTCTGAGGTCTCTGCCGTGAGAGTTGGGTTCAGCCATGTTATATGCTGTCCCCTCAGCCCTGTGGAGCCCTGGCGGAGCCCTAGCAGTCAGATCTCCCGCAGCTGCGGTAGTTCCGGGAAGCAGCGAGCTCGGAGCACTGAGCTAGGTCTGCGTCCTGCACCGCGTGGCTCCGTCTCCGCGCACTTCTCCCTTTCCTCCTCTCCCCACTCGGCGAATCTCCCACCTGTAGGTGATTTCAGTAGGTAGTGGGCCTCTTCGTCTGGCCTGTCTGCTGTGCAGGGAGTCCTTTGTGGAGTTTTTATTGTTCGATTCTTTCAAAATTCCAGGGGAGCTTTACAGAGGCTCACCTCACACCGCCATTTTTCCGGAACTGGAACCCCAAAATTTTAATGCGCATTTTAGAATAGAAGGAGGAAGTTTGCCGTCTGTTTCAAGTGGGTAAGAGTCAGTAAACACAGCAGGGTCAATTACACCACAGGGACATTTGTTGTGAGACTAGTATTTATTTATTTTATAACTGAAAGTTTGGTTTGTCTTTTTCCATCCTTGTTTCTCCTTAGGGAACTCAGGTATCCTGAATTGGATTACTCATAATCCCATGCCATAAAAAACAGACATCATTAATGGAATGCATGGTCCACTTTTATTAACTAATTTATTTGTTGATTTAATTAATTTTTATTAAAACCAACATTAATGTACATCATACACCCCATATCTGTGAATAAATGTATGAAAGGGTGCTAAGTGAATTTTTTTTATGTAGAAAAAAACACTGCAAGAAAGCCAATCAAAACGAATAGTGATTTTTTTTTTTACTAATCACTAGAGATTAAATGATGAGCAAGAAAATCTATTTGCATAATGGGAAATATATTCAATGGTAGTTATCCAATTTGTAGCATGCCACGTGGGTAAACCAGGTCAATAGCACCCTTTATATTTACACAGATAATCTATTCAGATACATAGCAGGAGATACTGGCATGGCAGCCAGCCTTCTTGCTGCACCTTCACTCCAGAGTGTTTTAGTTCTTATTCTTGGGGTGATATTCATATGACCATCACGGTTCCCATGGAACTTTGCTTTCTGGCTGTAAGACAATCTATTTATCATTTATATTTCAGCCTTATTATTAAATCTTTCAGCCTTATTACCTTAGTTTTGGTGGTAAATTCCTAATTATTGAGGCTTATTAACTTAAATTTTATTCTCCACAGCATTTTTTCCAGTTTTATTGAGAAATAATTGACATAGATCATTGTATAAGTTTAAGGTGTACAGCAGGATGGTTTGATTCACATATATTGCAAAATGATTACTACAATAGTTTCAGCTAACATCCATCTTCTTACCGTGTTTCCCCAAAAATAAGACATAACTGGAAAATAAGTCATAGCATGATTTTTCAGGATGACATCCCCTGAACATCAGCCCTAATACATCTTTTGGAGCAAAACTTAATATAAGACCCGGTTTTATTTTCAGGGAAACACGGTGTATAGATACAATAAAAAGAAAAGAAAGAAAAAAAGAAACGAGGTAAAATTTTTTCTCCTTATGATAACTCTTAGGATTTATTCTCTTAACAACTTTCCTATACATCATGCAGCATTGTTAGCTATAGTGATTATGTTGTACATTACATCCCTAGTACTTACTTATCTTATAACTGGAATTTTGTACCATTTGACCACCCTCATCCAATTCCCTCTTCCCTCACCCTTCACCTCTGGTAACCACAAGTCTGATCTCTTTTTCTATCAGTTTGGTTGGTTCCTCTTTTCCTTCTTTTGTCTTTTTCTTTCTTTTTTTCTTTTCTTTTTTTAAGATTCCACATGTAAGTGAGATCACACAGTATTTGTCTGGGTCTATCTGACTTATTTCACTTAGCATAATGCCTTCAAAGTCATAATGCCTGTTGGTATGTCTTTTTTGGAGAAATGTCTATTCAAGTCCTTTGCCCATTTTTTAAATTGGTTATTTGTTTTTTGCTATTGAGTTGTATGATTTCTTTACGTATTTTAAATATTAACTCCTTATCAGATTTATGTTTTGTGAACATATATTTCCATTCCAAACCTTGTCTTTTCACTTTGTTAATGGTTTCTTTTGCTGTGCAGAAGCCTTTTAGTTTGATGTAGTCCCACTTGTTTATTTTTTATTTTGTTGCTTGTGCTTTAGGTGTCATATCCAAAAAGTCATTACCAAGACCTATGTCAAGGAGCTTTATTCCTATGTTTATCTTTCTAGGAGTTTCATGATTTGAGGTCTTACATTTAAGTCTTTAATCCATTTTGAGTTGATCTTTGTGAGTGGTGTAAGGGGTTCAGTTTTATTCTTTTGCATTTGAATATCCAATTATCCAGCACTATTTATTGAAGTGACTTTCTTTTCTATTCTTGGGTCCCTTGTCAAATATTACTTGACCATATATGTTGGGTTTATTTCTCGGCTCTTGATTCTTTTCATTGATCTATTTGTCTGTTTTTATATCAGTATTGTTTTGATAAATATAAGCTTTACAATATAGTCTGAAATCAGGATGTGTAATGCCTCCGCTTTGTTCTTTTTTCTCAGGATTTCTTTGGCTATTTTGATTTTTTTGTGGTTCCACATAAATTTTAGCAGTGTTTTTTTCTATTAATATAAAAAATGCAATTGGAATATTGATAGGGATTGCATAATGGAAAATATATTTAGTAGTAGCTATCCAATTTGTAGCATGCCAAGTAGGTAAACAAGGCAATAAATGACTTTCGGTAGTACTAAATTTTAACAATATTAATTCTTCCAATATGTACATGGGATTTCCATGGCCAACTTTTATTTACCAATTTATTTGTGTGTTTTTTATACTATACTGAGCACTTCTAACTGCCCTCATTCAACCCAAGGAATGGAAGACTAACTATTATTCACATTTATCTATATGCCCCTTCTCTATCCCAAACCCTGCACTTCAAAGGTAAGCACTATCTCATTTTATGTTTATTATTTCCTTAATTTTTAAATAAACTTTAATCTACATATACATGTAGGCCAAACAATATATTAAGTTTTAGTTGTATTGAATTTTACAAAAGTATTAATATACAACATGCTTTCAATTTAGAGAAATAATTTAGCTGGGTGTATAGTGAGTCCTAGGTTGGCAGTTATTTTCTTTTAGCACGTTTATAATTCCACTGGATTTTGGTTTCCTTTAGAAGCCTAATCGTTGCTCTCATGAATAAAAATACCCTCAGCTGCATATTGTTTTTTTTAAAGATTTTATTGGGGAAGGAGAACAGGACTTTATTGGGGAACACTGTGTACTTCCAGGCCTTTTTTTCCAAGTCAAGTGTTGTCCTTTTCAATCTCAGTTGTGGAGGGTGCTGTTCAGCTTCAAGTTGTTGTTCTTTCAGTCTTAGTTGTGGAGGGTGCAGCTCAGCTCCGGGTCCAGTTGCCATTGCTAGTTGCAGGGGGCAGAGCCCACCATCCCTTGCGGGAGTCGAGGAGTTGAACTGGCAACCTTGTGGTTGAGAGCCCACTGGCCCATGTGGGAATCAAACCGGCAACCTTCGGAGTTAGGAGCACGGAGCTCCAACCGCCTGAGCCACCGGGCCGGCCCCTCAGCTGCATTTTGAGAATGTATTTTAGTATTTGGTGTTCAACAGAATGAGTACCAAATGTCTAGGTGTAGATTTCCTCTTATTCATCCTACTAGCAATCAGGATTCTTGAATCTGCGTAGACATGTTTTTCAGTTGTGCAAATCCTTAGCTATTATCTCTTCAAATATGCTACCCAATTCTCTTTCCTCCCTCCTTCCTTCTCTCTCACTCTCTCTGAATCAGAACATCTTATTATATCATTTTTGTCTCTTAACTTCTCATCCATATTTTTAATCTTTTCATTTCTCTGTGCTACATTCTGGATAATTTCTTTCGATTTATCCTCTGGTTAAGTAATTATCACTTCATCTGCGTCCAATCTTTTACCCAATGCCTACTGTATTTTTAATTTCAGATATCGAGTTTTCTATTTCTAGAAATTCTATCTGATTCTCTTTGAAACACATTAGGTTATTTTCTATGGTTTCCTATTCCTACGTAGTTTTCAATATTATCTTTTAAATTTATTTAAATGCAGTAATCAAAGGAAAGTATGACACATGCTACAATGTAGGTGAACCTGAGGACATTATGCTAGGGGAAACAAACCAGTCGCAAAAAGACAAATACTGTATTATCCTACTTTACTACTCTGAATATATCATACCAGATTTATCATATATCATATCCAAAGTAGTAAAATTCATTGAATCAGAAACTAGAATGGTGATTGCCAGAGGCTGGAGGGAAGGGGAAATAGGGAATTGTTTAATGAGTATAGAATTTTAGTTTTGCAAGAAGAAAAAGTTCTGGAGATTGGCTGCACAACAATGTGAATATAATTAACACTGTTGAACTGTACACGTAAAAATGGTTAAGATGGTAAATATTATGGTATGTGTATTTTACCACAATTAAAAATAAAATTAGAAAGTAATGCAAAAAAAGTAGCAATTATAATTGTTTCATAATCTATATTCTTGCAGTTGTGTTTCTATTGTGTTATTTCTGTTGGTTCTCACTCACAGTGCCTTGCTCCTTGTTTGCTTTGTTATTTTTTACTATGTACTAGTCACTGTCTCTGTAAAATTTCTAATGGAGATTCTTTGAGGACCAAGACAAAGATGCATTCTTCCAGAGAGGATGTGAGTTTGCTTTTGCCGGCACTTAGAGACACTTCCAGTTTAGGGCGACTTTAAACTAGACTTATGACTTAAAAAAGTGTTTTGAATGATTCATGTCATTTAGGCTACAAATCCACGAAAAGACTAGCTATGATCATAATGTCTCAAGGAGAGTTTCCCTCCCCCCATAAATTCAGTGTACTGCTAAGTTAACTTTCCTTGGAACCTCTTTGGGAGAAAGCTGTGAGGGCAGGTTTACTTCTTATTCACCTTCAATCATATCACTTTGGGGGGAGGGGGGTCAATGACCAATATAGGGAAGGCCTTCAAACAGATTACCCATCTTGGCAGACGCTGAGCTTTGATTTCATTTGTTCTTACTCTGCAGAACCCACTCATAAATGAAATTCAAGTTTGGCAAGATTGGCAAATATCCTCAGAGCAAAATTGATTTCCGTGCTTTCTTGCTTGTCCCAGTTCTTAAACTCCTATGGACTTTGGCTTTCTACCTCTTACCTCCTACCTTGTCAGCACTTCTCTGCTCTTAAGAATATTTTAAAACTATTTTATCCAGCATTTTTAGTTGTTTTTAGCAGCAAGTTGGCCCCCAAAACCTAACCAATCAGAAATCCTCTAGTTTTTAAAAAGTTTCCTTCCATTGTTTTCTGTTCTACTTATTTTCTCCCTTCTATTTTTTGTTGTTCTTATTGTTGTTGTTGTTTTTCCCTAACTTCTTGAGTTGAACACTTAGCTCATTACTGATTTTCCTTTTCTATTACAAGGCTTTTCTATCCTAAGGCTTTCAATTTTCCATAAAGTACACATTTCGTTATGTTCCTTAAGTTTTGATTTGTAGTGGAGGAGTGATTACTCAAAGCCCCCTGTTTTCATCAGCTCCTCACCCCAGCAGGGCTATCCTGCTGCCCAGATTTTTCTCCTAAGGAGACCTGCAGTCAAGGTTGAACAAGTGCTGCCAATTTTCCCCATGAGGGGGCAGCAATGGTCGCCCAAGGCAAAGCTAGGAAAGATCATTTAAACTACCTTTTTCTGCTCAGTGTTTTCCAATCCTGGCTACATATGAAAATCACTAGGAAGTTTTGAAAAATTCTGATATTTGGGACCCACCTAGAAAATGTTCTAATTGGTCTGAGATAGGGCCTGGGCCTCTTACTTTCAGTGATTTTAATGTGAAGACGAGTTGAGAACCACTCCTGTAATTGATCTGCTCGCTGCCACCAGACTGCATCCTCCCTCCTCCCCACTCCCACTCCCATTCAATTGTAAACAGTTTTCTGTCTTCCTACAGTTATTTCCTGGTTTCATATTTCTCTCTGTCATTTCTCCTTTAGGACTGGAGGCAGACACCCTGGTAATTTAATTTACCACATGGATAGGAACCAGAATTCCCCCTTATATTGTTTGTCTCCACAGGAACTCTCAGCATGAGACAGAAACACTGGTGTGGGATGACGGCCAAAACAGGCACCGTGTTAGCAGGGGTTTTTACCATCGTAGCCACTGACATGTACGTCATCTTCGAACAGAAGCCACTGAGGAGCAGCAATTGCACTGAGGTTAACCAATGGAACAAGAGCGTAATTCTCCTGATACGTCAGTTCCTCATCTGTTGGAGTTTGAATATCGTCCTCTTCCTGTCTTGCATCACCAGCATCATCAGCTGCTTGCTCATATCCTCAGTACACGCCCAGATGTGCAGGGGCTTGGTGATCTACATCACCTGGATCTTCTTCTATGAAACTGTGAACATCGTACTACAAATCCTTACCGACAATGACACCAGCATTGGGGAGGTCAGAGTCATGCGCTGGTTTGGCTTGGTGTCCCGTGTATTCATGCACTGTTTCTGGATGTTCTCTGTCACCACTTATGCCCACATAATCTACAAAAGTAAAGCCCAGGGCAATATAATTTTCTACAACAGACATATTTCTGCAGGCAGTAGAGAGTTCCCGTGGCAGAAATCAAAGATTATCAACTTTACCCGCCATTATAATGAATAATTCTGGCCCTTTTCTCTCCCGTGAGCAGTAGATCTCCCAGGTTCTCATAATAGTTCTATTTCCCATCTCTTTCACTTTTGCTGGCCTGTTCAGGTAGACACCCTATTGCCACCCTTTGGCCAATGTGGAGAGAACTCCTGCTCACTGAGGATGGTTACTTAAAGGACATTGTCATTTATCAAGCACTCCTGGAGTTCTCCTTCCTTTTCTGGTCAGTACCACCTTCTTGGTCAAAATAAAGAGGGCGAGGGAGTGAAATGAAGCTGAATTGCAGTCAGCAAGCCTTTCACCTCGGTATGTCTTCATCAGCCTTCAACCCAGAGCTCTCTAGTGTAACCCTGGGACAGGCGTATCTGTATGTGTACCTCAGATTGCATAAAGGATTCTGTCAGTGACTTTGTGCTGTAGTTTTTCTTCCTATGTCCTCTATGCTATATTCCAGATAAGTAAAAGAATAAAAATAGAGAAAAATCATTCTTCCTTTTCTGTTTTGAATCCCCCTTTTCCAAATTTGTGAAATAGTGCAAAAGACACTTACTTGGTTCATCAAAAGGGACTTGCTAAACTTTTCTGTGTCTGCCACTGTGTCTGGACACTGGAGGAGGATGCAAGAAAACTGTAAGATTTGAGGCCTGACCTTGAGCATTTTGCAGTTATGAATCACTTAGCCAACCATATGAGACAGTACAAGATTACACATTATCACAGATCAAGAAAGTTCACTTTGGGGCCCATCTGGTGGCTCAGGCAGTTGGACCTCCGTGCTCCTAACACCAAAGGCTGCCAGTTTGATTCCCACTGGGCCAGTGGGCTCTCAACCACAAGGTTGCCGGTTCGACTCCTCGACTCCCACAAGGGTCAATGGGCTGTGCTCCCTGCAACTAAAATTGAACACGGCACCTTGAGCTGAGCTGCTGCTGAGCTCCCGGATGGTTCAGTTGGTTGGAGCGCGTCTTCTCAACCACAAGGTTGCCGGTTCGACTCCGGCAAGGGATGGTGGGCTGCACCCCCTGCAACTAAGAACAGCAACCTGACCTGGAGTTGAACTGCACCCTCCACAAGTACGATTGAAGGGACAGCACCTTGACTTGGAAAGAATCCTGGAAGTACACACTGTTCCCCAATGAAGTCCTGTTCCCCTTCCCCAATAAAATCTTAAAAACAAACAAACAAATAAACAAACAAAAAGACAAAAAAAAGAAACTTCACTTTGTTTTCAGGTTTAGAAACTATCAGAGCAGCTTAAGCCAAGAGAGAAGACAAATTGAGGAAACTTCTACTTCAAACAGTTTATATTATTTTAAGTGTCCATTTAATAGCTTTCTTGAGACATAATTGACATATGATAACATATAAAGTTTAAAGTATATAATTTGACATAAGTATATCCCAGTGAAACCATTACCACGATTGAGCTCATGAACATGTGTGTTACCTGCAAATGTTTTCTCAGAATCCCTGCCTCCCGCCCCTCCCTGCGCTCCACACCCCACATCACAAGGTACTGATTTGCTGTCACTATATATTAGTGTGCATTTTCTAGAATGTTACACAAGTGAATTCATACAGTACGTACTCTTTTTTTGTCTGTCTTCTTTCACTCAGCCTGATGCCTCTAGACTCATCCATGTCGTTATATATATTAATAGTTTGCTCTTCCTTGCTGAGCAGATGCCATGGCAGGAGTGTACCACAGTCTGTTTATCCATTTGCCCAATGAAGGGCATGTGTGGTTGCAGTTTGGGGCCATTATGAATAAAAACACTATAAGCATCTGTGTACAAGACTTTGTATGGATTTAAGATTTCATTTATCTCAGGTAAATACCATTTTGTTTTTTAAAGAAACTGGCAATATTTTTTCTAGAGTGGCTTACAATTTTGCATTCCCAGTAACATTACATGAGAATTCCAGTTTCTCCACGTCCTTGCCAGCCTTAGTACAGATGATAAGTTTTTCATTTTAACCATTTTGATAGGTGTATAGTGGTATTTCATTGGGGTTTTAACCTGGGTTCTCTAACGACAAATGATGCTGAGCATCTTTTCATGTGCTCATTTAGCTCCTTATATCTCTTTTGGGCAACAAGTGTGTTCAAATCTTTTGCCCATTTTTTAAAAATTAGGCTGTTTGTTTTTTTTGTTGTTGAGTTTGGGGAGTTATTTATACTTTCTTTCTTTTTCTTTTTTCTTTTTTTTTTTATTTTTAAGATTTTATTGGGGAAGGGGAACAGGACTTTATTAGGGAACAGTGTGTATTTCCAAGACTTTCGTGGGGAACAGTTCGTTTTTCCCAGGACCCATCAGCTCCAAGTCAAGTTGTTGTCCTTTCAATCTTAGTTTTGGAGGATGCAGCTCAGCTCCAAGTCCAGTCACCATTTTCAATCTTGTTGGGGGAATTGAACCAGCAACCTTGTTTTTGAGACCATGCGCTCTAACCAACTGAGCCATCCAGCACCTGGGAGCTCAGCGGTAGCTCAGCGGCAGCTCGTTGTCTTCACTCTAGTTGCTGAGGGTACAGCTCACTGGCCCATGTGGGAATCCAACTGGCAATCCTGTTGCTCAGAGCTCGTGCTCTAACCAATTGAGCGATTCGGCCGCCCTATATTTTCTAAATACAAATCCTTTATCAGGTATATGACTTGTAAATATTTTTTCCAGCTTGTGTCTTGTCTTTTCATTCACTTAACAGTATCTTTGGAAAAGCAGAGATTTTTAATTTCAGTGAAGTCCAGTTTATCCATTTGTTCTTTGTTACTTGGAATAATTTATTAATCTGACAAAAGTACAAAGTATGGAAAATTAGTGTACTTGAATCATTTCAGAGAGGAGACAAAGCTTCACACTAGCAGATTTCTGTTTTTAGCATCTTTGAACAGAAATATTCAGAGTAAAGGCAAAAGGCAGGCCAGGCTTCTGACCACCTATGGTGAGTGATTCCTCTGACTTAGGGTGTGCAGCTCACAAAATAGTACCGTCTTTTGGGGTTTTTCCTCTACATTGTGAGAGTGCAACAAAGGACACTTACAGAGAATGAAAATGGTGTTCACTGAATTCACAGCGGGTGGTTAGAAGATGGAAGAGAAATGCTGAGACAAAAGGAGAAAGATCACAGGCAGAGGAGGAGCTCAAATGGACAGTCCACAGGCTCTGACAGCGCAGCACGTGGTCTCCTCCTCCAATCGCACGGTGCGGCTCCCGTCAGCAGAGCTGTCCCAGAAGCAAGAACTTGCCGTGTGTGATCCTGCTCCCTTCTTCTGCATAATTGTACACGTCACAATGTAGGAGCATTTAACTGGTTTTCCCAGCCTGGTGAGTTGGCTTCATGTTTGTTCTATTACATCTGTGGTCCACTGATTCACTTTGCTGTGGTGATAGGTGTTGCCACCAACTGCACTTTCTATGGCTTCTTTTACTATGTTGCTCACTTCATCAACAAGGAAAGCAGTCTCTTCCGCAGACCGTGGGTCTTCCAGCGTCGCCTCCGCCTCCCTATGTAGAGCGCACTCAATTTGTTCTTTTATGAATCACACTTTTGGTTATGATATTTAGCCTAACCCAAGGTCATGAAGGTTTTCTCCTATGTTTTCTTCTAGAGGGCATACTTTTAGGTTTTAAACTTAGATCTATAATCCCTTTTGAGTTAATTTTTTAATATGGTTAGAAATATAAATCAAAGTTTACTTTTTTTTGCTCCTGGTTGTCTAATTGTTCCTACTCTAATTCTGAAAAGATTTTCTTTCTCTACTGAATTGACTTTATATATACATACACACATGCCTGTTTCTGGACCCTATTTTATTACATCGACCTATTTGTCTATCTTTATGCCAGTGCCACCCTGTCTTGATTACGGCAGCTTTACAATAAGTCTCTAAATCATATTCCTCCATCTATGTTTAAAATTGTCTTGGCGATTTTCAAAATTGTTTGGGCAATTATAGGTCCTTTGCATTTCCATATGAACTTTAGAAACAGCTTAAAATTTCTATTTTAAAAACTTCTGCTGGGATTTTGATTGGGATTGCATTGAATCTATAGATCAATTTGTGGAGAATTGACATCTCAACAATAGAGTCTTCTAACCCATGACAATAGTATTTCTCTCCATTCACTTAAGTCTTTTTTGATATCTCCAAGCTGTGCTTTGTAGTTTTCAATATACAAGTCTTTCATATCTTTTGCAGATTTATCTCTAAGTATTTTATATTTTTGATACTATTGTAAATGTTATTATTTCTTAAGTTTTTTTTTTGTTTTTGTTTTTTTTTTTTTTACTGGGGAAGGGGAACAGGACTTTATTGGGGAAGAGTGTGTACTTCCAGGAATTTTTCCAAGTCCAGTTGTTGTCCTTTCAATCGTAGTTGTGGAGGGCGCAGTTCAGCTCCAGGTCCTGTTGCCGCTGTTAGTTGCAAGGGGTGGAGCCCTCCATCTGTTGCGAGAGTTGAGGAGTCCAACCAGCAACCTTGTGATTGAGAGCCCACTGGCCCATGTGGGAATCAAACCGGCAGCCTTCAGCGTTAGGAGCACGGAGCTCCAACCACCTGAGCCACCGGGCAAGCCCTATTTCTTAAGTGTTAATTCTAATTGTTTGTTTTTAGGATATAGAAATATAAATTTTTTTTTTTTGTATACTGTACCCTGTTACACTGCTAAACTCATGTATTAGGTCAAGTATTGTTTTTGTAGATTCCATCAGATTTTCTGCAGTCAGTAATGTTGTCTGCAAATAAGGACAGTTTTACTTCTTCCTGTTCTTGCCTTATTTCACTGGCTAGCACCTCCAGGACAACGTTGAGTAGAAGTAGTGAAATGGGACGTTATTGTCTGTTGCCTTGCAGCAGCCTACCCATCTGTCTCCTCGTACTTGCCCCTAAAGAAAGGAGAGTCTGTGAGACGGATCCTTTCAAGACTTTGCTTCACCTTTGTGCTTACACCTTATGTCTCCCTGTTTGGCCCCAAAATATGGCTGGTCAGCCAATGATGGGTAAGATTCCCCACGGAGGGAACAACACAAGCCAGGCAGAGCCGCGTGGGGACCAACAGGAGAACCCACAGGGTGGATAGAGGTGGGCACAGCCCCACACCGTCCCCAGGCTAAGGAGAGCCTCTGCCTCTGTGACTTCATTCCTTCCCACACCCTGCAGGGAAGAGATTCAATGATGTGCTCTCCATCTATTCCCATGCATAAAGGTTTTGTCCCTTGGGGAAGTACAAACATCCTGAGACTTACAGTTCGGGTTCTGCTGCCTGCAGGCAAGGGTGATTGGCTTGAATCAGTTTCCTATTATGACGTATGGGATTCACTGATCTTGAGATTGACAAGCTTTATCTCCTTTACTTCCTCACCTAAGTAATAAAACTATTCGTAGGCCCAATTTGGGGCTCAGTCTTTGAGGCTGGAGTGCCTTGGCCCCGCTTACACTCTATTCATGGCTACTGTATTTCTTAACCCTGCCCCACCCTTCTCGTTCCCCACAACTCATGTCGTGCAGGATGTGACAATTGTCTTGTTCCTTATTTTAGAGGGAAAGCACTTAGTCTTTCTTCAGTGAGTAGGGTGTTAACTATAGGTTTTTTTCATAGCTGTCGTATATCAGGTTGAGGAAGTTCCGTTTGATTCCTAGTTTGCTGAATGTCTTTAAATCTGGAATAAATGTTGCATATTGTCAAATTTATTTTTTACATGTGTTGAGATGATCATACAGTCTTTATTTTTTTAAATTATTAATATGGTAAATTACTTTGATAGATTTTTCAATGTTAAACCAGCCATGATAGTCTTGGGATAAACTATTTGGTCATGATGTGTAATTCTATAGTTGGATTAGATTTGTTAAATTTTGTTTAGAATTTTTGTGTCTATATTCAAGGGAGATATTTGTCTGTAGTTTTCTTATAATGTTTTCATCAGGTTTTGGTATCACAGTAATGCTTTCTTCATAGAAAGGAGTATTTCTTCCTTAATGTTTGGTAGGATTCAGCACTGAAATTATCTAGACCTGGGATTTCTTTGTGGAAAGTTTTTAACTACAAATTCAATTTTTAATAAACAGATAAGGGACTATTGAGGTTACCTATTTCTTCTTGAGTAAGCTTTAGTAGTTTGTGTCTTTTAAGAAATTATTTTATCTAAGTGGTCAAGTTTATTGCCATAAACCTGTTCATAATGTTCTCTTGTTATTGTTCTAATATCTATAAAATGTATAGTGAAGTCATTGCTCTCATTTCTGATGTCCATTTGTGTTCTCTCTCTCTCTCTCTCTCTCTCTCTCTCTCTCACACACACACACACACACACACACACACACACACACACACACACACATTAGCCTGACTGGAGGTTTATAAGTTTTTAATGAAACCAGCTTTGGGTTTCATTGATTTTATCTATTCTTTTTCTATCTTATGTCTCCATCTCCATTGATTTCTGCTCTGATCTTTATTATTTTCTTCTACTTACTTTGAGTTAAATTTGCTCTTCTTTCTATGCTTTCCTAAGGTAGAAGCTAAGGTCATTGATTTAAGATCTCTGTTATTTCTAAGGTAGGCACTTAGTGCTACTTTAATGGCATCACACAAATTTTGATGTGTTGTGTTTCATTTTTAGTCAAATATACTTTCTAATTTCCTCTTGATTTCTTCTTTGATCTATGTGTTATTTATAAAGTGCTACTTTGTTCCCAAATTGGAGATTTTCCAGAAATCTTTCTGATATTGACTTCTAATTTAATTTTAGTATGATCAGAAAACATATGTTGCATGATCTGAATCATTTTAAATTTATTGAAAATCGTTTTATGGTCCAGAGTACATTCTATCTTGATAAATGTTCCATATCCATCTGGAAAGAATATTTATTCTGCTATTTTTGACTGCAATGTTCTATAAATGTCAGTTAGATTAAGTTAGTTGATAGTGTTCTTTAAATGTAACATCTTTTCTAATTTTTTGTCTATTTATTCTATTAATTATTGAAAGAGAAGTATTGAGATCTCTGACTATAATTGTGGATTTCTGTAGTTCTCTTTGTAATTCTATCCACTTTTGCTTCATGTATTTTGAAACTGTATAGTAGGTGTATAAATGTTTAGGATTGTTATATCCTTCTGATGAATTGACCCCTTTTCACTGTTAAATGACCTCTGTATCACTGAGATTATTCTTTACCCTGAAATTTTCTTTGTCTGATATCAAGGTAGCCACACCAGAGTTCTTTTGATTTGTGTTGACATATCATTTCCCACCTTTTTATTTTTAACTAGCATATCTATATTTAAAGTATGTTTATTATAGGCAGTACATAGTTGGGTCTTGCTTTTTTATCCAATCTAACAACCTTTTAATTGGGGCATTTAGGTCATTTACATTTAGTGGTCATCTTATTATTTGTTTTCTATTTGTCCCATCTGTTCTTTGGGGTTTTATTGCTCTCTTTTGGATTAATTTTATATTTCCTATGGTTTCACTTTATCTCCTTTGCTACCTTATTATATATAATTCTTTATTGAGTTATTTTGGTGATAGTTTTAGAGTTTATAGTATATACATCTTTAACTTATCACAGTCTACTTTCAGATGATATTATGCCACTTCATATATAGTACAAGAACCTTATAATAGTAAACTTCCAACTTTCCTCTCCTATTTGGGATATTGTTATCTATCATATGTTTTGCTTTTATGTTATAAATCTCAATTTACATTGTTATTTTTTGCTTAAATTATCTCTTACAGTCTTAAATGACAAGAAAAATATCATACATTTATCCATGTTTTTATCATTTCCAGGCTGTTCATTCCTTTGTATAGATCCAGATTTCTATCTGATTCCATTTTTCTTCTGCCTGAGCACTTCCTTTAACATTTCTTGTCAGACAGATCTACTGATGATGAATTCTTTCAGCTTGTGTGTGTGTGAAAAGATTATTTCACTTCCTTTTTTATTGTTCGATTAATTTTTTATTAAATGTTTCACATTGCTAATTTTTTAGATGTAAAGCTAAAATAAATGTCAAGAACAGAATATTTAGTATTCTTTTTCTTCCTCTTCTAATCATGTTTTTTCCCCCAATTTTCATAGACTTTATTTTTTAGATCAGTTTAGGTTCACAGAAAAATTGAGTGGAAAGTACAAGGAATACATAAACCTCCTGCCCCTACATATCCACAGCCTCCCCCACCATCCCTAAACATTTATAACAATCCTAAACACCTACTATAGAGTTTCAAAATACATGAAGCAAAAATGGATAGAATTACAAAGAGAAATAGAGAAATCTACAATTATAATCAGAGATTTCACACCAGAGTGCTACATTTATTACAAATGATGAATGTATATTGATACATCATTATCACCCAAAGCCCCTAATTTACATTAGAATTCACTCCTGGTGTTGTACATTCTACGGGTTTGGACAAATATATAATGACATGTGTCCACCCTTACAGCATAGTTTCACTGCCCTAATATTTCTCCGTGCTCTGCCTATATATCCCTCTCTTTCCCCTAACTCCTGGCAACCACTGTTCTTTTAACTGTCTCCATAATTTTACCTTTTCCAGAATGCCATATAGTTGGTATTGTAGAATATATTTTTCTCTTGTATTCTTATTTTATATTACTATCAGGTGTATAGCATAGTAACTAGACATTTATATAATTTATGGGGTGGCTGGATGGCTCAGTTGGTTAGAGTGTGAGCTCTGAATGACAAGGTTGCCAGTTTGATTCCCACGTGGGCCAGTAAGCTGCACCCTCCACAAGAAGATTGAAGACAACGAGCTGCTGCTAAGTTGCTCCTGAGCTGCTGGAGGGGCAGCCAGATGGCTGAGTTGGTTAGAGCATGAGCTGTCAACAACAAGGTTGCTGGTTCAATTCCCACATGGGATGGTGGGCTGTGCCCCCTGCAACTATAGATTAAAAACAGCGACTAGACTTGGAGCTGAGCTGCACTCTTCTCAACTAGATTTAAGGACAACTACTTGGAACTGATGAACCTTAGAGAAACACACTGTTCCCCAACATTCCCCAATGAAAAGACTTAAAAAAAAAAAAAAAAAAAAAAAAAAAAGAGATCCTCCTGACTGGTCTAGTACTCACCTGGCACTATACATAGTAATTACTGTATTATTGACTATATTCTTTATGCTTTACTTTACATCCCCATGATTATTTTGTAACTACCAGTATGTACTTCTTAATATCTTCACCTTTTTCACTTTACTCCCCGACCCCCCTCCCATCTATCACCCCAATAAATCTAGTATGCATCAGACACATGCATAATTATTACAGTATTATCAACTATATTCCTTATGCTATACCCTACATCCCCATGACTACTTTATAACAACCATTTTGTACTTCTTAAATCTCTTCCCCTTTTTCATTCACCCCCTTAACCCACCTCCTATCTGGCAACCATCAAAATGTTCTCTATATCTATGAGTTTCTATTTTGTTTGTTTTGTTTTGTTTTTTGTTCTTTAGATTCCACATATAAGTGAAATCATATTTAATCTGTCTTACTCTTTTTGACATACTCCCAATCAGCACAATACCCTCCAGGTCCATCCATGCTGCCAAAGATAGAAAGAACCCATTCCCTTCCATGGTTGAGCAATATTCCTTTGTATATATGTACCACCTCCTTTATATCCATTCATCCATCGACAGATACCCAGGCTGCCTCCACATCTTGGCCATTGTAAACAATGCTTCAGTGAACATATGGATGCACATGTCCCCTTAAAGTAGGGTTTTGGGTTTCTTTAGATAAATACCCAAAGTGGGATTACTGTGTCCTTCTTTGTCTCTTGTTATAGTTTTTGTCTTAAAGTCTATTTTGTCTGGTATAAGTATTGCTACCCCAGCCTGTTTCATTTGTTTGTTTCTACTTTCATGAAATATATTTTCCCATACTTTACTTTCAGTCTGTGTGTGTCCTTTGATCTGAAGTGAGTCTCTTGTAGGCAGCATATGTAAGGGTTTTGTTTTCTTATCCATTCAGCCCTCCTATGTCTTTTGAGTGGAGAATTTAATCCATTTACTTTGAAAGTAATTGTTGATGGATATGTAGTTACTGCCGTTGTATTATTCATTTATATATACGGTTATATATACGGTCTTAAAGTAGTCCCTCTAACATTCTTTGTAATACTGGTTTGGTGCTGATGAACTCCTTTAGCTTTTCCTTGTCTGGGAAGCTCTTTGTCCTTCTTTGTCCTATTTCAAGTATAGCCTTGCTGGGTGGAGTACTCTTGGGACTCCAAGACCTTACTATTTATCACTTTGAACATTTCATGCCAATCCCTTCTGGCCTGCAAAGTTTCTGTTCAGAAATCAACTGACAGTCTATGGGAGCTCCTCTATAAGTAACTAGTTGCCTTTCTCTTGCTGCTTTTAGGATTCTCTCATTTTAATTATAATATGTCTTGAAGTGGGCTTGTTTGAGTTCATCATTTTTGGGACTCTCTGCACTTCCTGGGGTTTTATGTCTATTACCTTTACCAGGTTAGGAAAGTTTCAGTCATTATTTCTTCAGATAGGTTCCCAGTCCCTTGCTTTCTTTCTTCTCCTTCTGGTACCCCCATGATGCAAATGTTGTTACACTTGATGTTGTCCCAAAGGTCTCTTAAACTATCCTCATTTTTTAACATTCCTTTTTTCTTTTTTCTATTCCAATTGGGTGTTTTTGCTACCTTGTCTGCCAAATCACTAATTCAGTCCTCTGCATCATCTAGTCAGCTGATGATTCCTTCTAGTGCAGTCTTCATTTCAGTTATTGTATTCTTCACTTCTGACTGATTCTTTTTTATGGTTTCTATGTCCTTTTCTATGTTTGCTATCTCTTTGTTGAAGTTCTCACTAAGATTCTTGGGCATCCTTATAACCACTGTTTTGAACTCTGTATCTGCTAGGTTGCTTGCCTCCATTTTGTTTCTTTTTCTGGAGTTTTCTCGTGTTCTTTCATTGGAGATGTATTTCTTTGTAGTCTCATTTGGTTCACTCTGTGTGTGTGTTTGTATGTATTAGTTAGGACTGCTATGTCTCCCAGTCTTGACCAGGTGGCCTTATGTAGTAGGTGTCCAGTGGGGCCCAGTGGCACAGTCTCCCTGCCAAATGACAACGGGTGCTCCAGGAGTGACCCCTGTGTGGGTTGTGTGTGCCCTCCTATTATAGTTGAGGCTTGGTTGCTGTTGGCATGACAGTGGGTGGGATAGACCCTCAGTCTGACTAGCTTTGGGGTTTGGCCACATACAGCTTATGGGTTGCTGTGTGGTGGGATTACCACAGAGTGGGATTTACCCCACTGTGCTCTGGTGCCTACTGAGACCACACTTTGGGTGTGCCACTTGTAGGGCTAATTAGGTGGTACTCTGCTGGGGTCTAAAGCCCAACTACAGTACGTTTGTTCCTGGGCCTCTTGCAAAGGGCTCTGGTGCACCCAGGTCAGCCACTACCTGTGACTGGCTGAGGACTACCTAATAGGAGCTACAATGCGATCCACAGTTGGTCGCTGCCTGTGATGTACCTGGAGGTACATGGGGAGCCATGCTGAAACCGAGGATGGCTGCCACCAATACTGGCCCTGGGATAGTTCCGCAAAAATCCAGGACACCCCAGACCTGCTGCCACGTACTGGTTCCTGTAAAATTTAAGCACTAATAGAGCCTCTTACAGTCCATGAGTTGGGTGAGGTGGGGTCTCAGAAAATCACCAGGGTGAAGCGAGCAGAGCTTACCAAACCAATTCAGAGTCAGATTTGGCCCTGGGTGTGAGGGGAGTGTTCAACACAGGAAAGATGGTACCTCCCTGTCAGTTCCATGGGAGGAAGACTCCACAGAGAGAAAATGGCCACTGTCCTTCCAGTCCTTGCCTTAAAGCCACACAACTTAATCTTTCCCCATATGTCCCCAATGCTGCCCAGTCACTGCTCTTCCACTGCAGTCCAGGGTGAGTGCCTACAAGTGAATGTATCTGTGCACGGGCCCTTTAAGAGGTTTCCTGCAGCCCTCAGTCCCATCCCGATGTCAGAATCCCCACTGTTTTTCACAGCCAGATATTTTGGGGGCTCTTCCTCCAGGCACCAGTAACCCAGGCTGGAGAGTCCAGTGTGGGGTTGGGTTCCTCACTCCTCCAGGGGGAGACCTCTATGGCTGAGATATCACTCCTGATTCTCAACGGCCACATGCAGGTGTAGGGCCAGCTTGTTTCATGTATCCATCCCTCCTACCAGTCTTGACATGGTTTCTTTATGTACTGTTATAAACTTCTATTCAGTAGACTTCAGATGTTTCTCCAGCTTGATCGTTCTATAATTTAGTTGTAATTTTAATGTGTTCACAGGAGGAAGCAATTATAGCATTTATCTACTCAACCATCCTAGGTACTTCCCTGGTAATCTTCACTTCCTTTTTTAAAAATGTAATATTTTTTAATTTTTTAATTGTGGTAAATATACATAACAAAATTTACCATAGTAACCACTTTTAAGTGCAGAGTTCAGCAGTGTCTTATATACATTCAGGTTGCTATGCAACAGCTCTCCAGAACTCTTTTCATCTGGCAAAACTGAAACTGAAACTCTACAGCCATTAAACAACAGCTCCCCATCTTCTTCTCTCCCCAGCTCCTGGCAACCATCATTCTACTTTTTATCTCTGAATTGAGTGGTATGGGTACCCCATAGAAGTAAAATCAAACAGAATTTGTCTTTTTTGACTGGTTTCTCTCACTTAGCATAATGTTCTCAAGGTTCATTCATGTTGGAGCATGGTTGAAAATTTCCTTTTCAAGGCTGTGTAATATTGCTGTGGTATGTATATCCCACCTTTTATTCATTCATCTGTTGATGGACAGTTGTTTTCCTTCCACATTTTGGCTATGAACATTGTTGTACAAATATCTCTTGGACACCCTGCTTTCAATTCTTTTGGGTATATACCCAGGAGTGCAGTTTCTGGATCATATTACAATTCTATTTTAATTCTAAGTTTTTTTTTCATTCTAAGTTTTTGAGAAACTGCCATAGTGTTTTTCACTACAGCAGTATTATTTTACATCCCCAAAGTTCCAATTTCTCCGTATCCTCCCTAGCATTTATTTTCTTTTTTTGATAGTAGCCTTCCTAATGGGTGTCAGGTGATAGCTCACTGTGTTTTCTATTTTAATTTCACTAATGGTTAGTGATGTGGAGCATCTTTTCACGTGCTCATTGGTCATTTGTATATCTTCTCTGGAGAAATGTCTATTCGAGTCCTTTGCTTATTTTTAAATCAGGTTGTTTTTGTTGAGTTGTAGAAGTTCTTTATATATTCTGAATACTAAAACTTATCATATACTTGATTTGCAAACATTTTTTCCTGTACTATGGGTTGTCTTTTCACTCTATTGATTGTGTCCTTTGATGGCAAAGACGTTTTTTATTTTGATGTGCTCCAATTTACATACTTTTTCTTTTTATTATTTGTTGTTGTTGCCTGTGATTTTGATTTAACATACAAGAATACCATTGCCAAATTTTGTGTCATGAAGGTTTTCCTCTATGATTTCTTCTAAGAGTTTTATAGCTTTAACTCTTACTTTAGGTCTTTGAGCCCTTTGAGTTCATTGTTTATGTTGTAAAGTAAGGATTAAACTTCATTCTTTTGCATGTGGATCACCAGTTATCAGTGCACCATTTTTTGAAAAGACTGTCTGTCCTCTCCCCCCATTGAATGGTCTTGTTACCCTTGTTGAAAATCATTTCACCATATGTGTTAGTCTGCTCAAGCTACCATAACAAACAGCACAGACTGGGTGGTTTAAATAGCAGACAGTTATTTCCTCACAGCTCTGGAGGTTAGAAATTCAGGATGAAGGTGCCTGCAAATTCAGTTTCTGGTGAGAGCTCTCTTCCTGGCTTACAGACGGCCTCCTTCTCTCTCTGCCCTCACATGGCCTTTCTTCTGTGCGTAGGTGGAGAGAGAAAGAGCTCTCAGGTGTCTCCTCCTCTTTTTTTAAAAAAATGGTTTACTATATTTTAATAGCAAACTTATAGGAACAGCACAGAAACAGACAACATTAAAAACCTGTACTTGCATGTAGGACAACTCAGAAAAGTATAGTAAATGGTTGGAGTCTATTCTATGATAAAAATGCTACAAGCACCATTTAGTTGCCATCAATAAGAAATGTACTTGTTTTTAAAAAAATCCAAATGCTGGCATTGTCCAGAAAAAATTAACAGGTTTATTTACAATTGTTTCAAAGTTGAACTGTTGAAACTTGTTCACTGAAACATTTTGACTTCTATTAATGCTTTATGTCCCTGTATTTATATTAAAAATTCACACACAGATAAAAACAGAAAAACTGCCAATACCTGATTTCTGCCCCCATTTTTCCACTTGCGATCATATAATCAGTACCTTTTAACCCCATGGAGAAAAAATATCTTTAGTTCAGAGCTACTGATGACAGAAAGAAAAGAATTTTTTTTCTTTTTAAGAATGATTTTTCCCATCATAGTGGATTCTGAAGCTCGTTCTCCACGTATGCAGCATGCTAGCTGGGTGTCCTTTGGCGTAATTGTTACACGTTTGGCATGGAGAGCACACAAGTTGGTGTCTTCAAAAAGGCCAATCACATAGGCCTCACTTGCTTCCTGCAAAGCAGCAGTAGCTGCACTCTGCAAGCTCAGATCTGTTGTGAAGTCTTGAGCAATTTCTCGCACCAGACACTGGAAGGGAAGTTTGCGAAACAGAAATTCAGGGAACTTCTGATAACATCTAATTTCACGGAGTGCTTCAGTACCAGGCTGTAATGATGAGGGTTTTTCACTCCACCAGTAGAGGGCACACTCCTGCGAGCAGCTTTTATGGCCAGTCACTTCCTCCAGGCTTTCCCATGTGTCGATTTGCAGGCAGTCTGCTTTGTATGAGCCAAGTATAGAGATCTCCCTACCTACTTGTTCTGCGGCTGGAGCTGGTGAGGTGGCGCTGGCATTAGAGAATGACGGGCCTCTTCCTCTTATAAGGACACCAATCCTATTGGATAGAATCCCACCCTTATGACCTCATGTAAGTTTTATGACCTCCCTAAAGACCCTGTCTCCAAAAACAGTCCCATTGGGGTATAAATCATCAACATACGAATTTTGGGGCACAATTTTGTCCATAACACTGTATATGCAAGAGTTTATTTCTGGGCTTTCTATTCCAGTCCACTGGTCTATATCTCTGCCTTTATGCCAGACACTCACACAGTTTGATTCCTATAATTTTCTTATACATTTTTTATGCAAGAAGTCTAAGATCTTCAACTTTGTTCATCTTTTCTGAAATTGTTTTGGCTATTCGGGGTCCCCTGAGATTTTATATGCTGTTGGAATTTTGAAAGGAATTACATTGAATTTATAGGTCACGTTAGGTAATATTGTCATGTTAACCATCTGTCTTCCAATCCATGTCTTTCCATTTATTTGTGTCTTTTTAAATTACTTTCAGCAGTGTTTTCTAGTTTTCAGTGTACAAGTCTTTCACTCGCGTAATGGGGGTGGGGCTAATCTATTCTAATCACATGGTTTCCTTCAAGTGGAAGATGACTGGAGAAGTGAGTCAGAGGGAGCTCTGAATTTCATCTGTAGCAATTTCTACATTTACTAAGGTGCCATCATCCCTGTTTTTAGGTTTTTTTTTATCGTTTAATTTAGTGGTGAAGTGCATTAAATGATTTAAAGATTAAATATCCTTGTACTCTTGGGATACCTAACTTGATCAAGGTATTTAACTGTTTTATAGTATATTTATGTAGTATGTAAACAAAGAATCTCTCTTTTTTTATTATTTTATTCTCTGGACAATTATAACTTATTGAAACGTAAAGCTAACAAATTTAAATTAACATATAATAGACAAATGTCTCTTTTTGGTTATTTGCTGAAAATAATCTCAGCTTAAAAAAATACTTAAGAGTAAGGAATTTGTCTAATCTGTTGTTTCACATACAGAAACAATAAAATTTTATAAGACTATTTCTCTAAATTGCCTTTTTTCTAACCTCTCTTATTTCATTTAATTATATTCTTCTCAACGCACTAAATTCTGTATCTGCTCTCTTCCTGATATTCTCTGCTTTTCAAAATGAGTTCTATAGCATATTTGAAAGGTAGCTTGTACTTTCTTAACACTGTGTTTCAGTTTGTAAGTTGGTTCTATAAAGAGATGAGGCAGTCTCTCTTATGATAACCAGCACAATAGGAACAAATGATTTCTCACTCTCTGTGACAAGCCCGATCACGGACCTTCAAAAGTTATGTATTAGAAGTAAAGTTCATACATTTTGACCATGGGGAAAACATACTTAAGGAGTGAAGATCCACATACTAAGCTCTTGTAGCAAAATTAATTCTAGACAAATTCCATAGTAATACACAAATACCTGAATTTCCAATGAATTCCTCCCAAACTCAGCTATGAAAAGTTGTCTATCTCACTGAGGAAAACTAAAGAAAAACCTAAATAAAATCCTTAAAAACTGCACAGTTTCTTCCATCCACAGTCAATAGAAGGAAGAGAAGAAAGAAGACAGGAAAGTAAGGCAAGATGGACAGAAAGATTGAAACCTGATTGAGATAGCAAAGCAAAATTCTATATAATATTTTAAGGAAAGAAAACCGCCCAAAGGTATATATGCTGAAAAATAAATCAGTGACCTAAAATAATAAAATGGGATCTTCTTAACAAATTTCATTTTCCTACCCGTTACCATGATGATCTTAATTGACGACATCGAAGCTTCACGTGGCAATGGAAACTATCATCATAAAATGGTACAGTAAAAGAGATAGCTAGACCAAGAAGGGGCAGGGTCTCCTGGGAAGAGGTCTGCAGAGAGGCCCAGTGATTGGCTATGCGGCTCAGTGTCAGAAATAATGGAATTTTGATAGGGATTACATTGAATTTATAGGTCACATTAGGTAATATTGTCATCTTAACCATCTGTCTTCCAATCCATGTCTTTCCATTTATTTGTGTCTTTTAAATTACTTTCAGCAGTGTTTTCTAGTTTTCAGTGTACAAGTCTTTCACCCCGTAATGGGGTGGGGCTAATCTATTCTAATCACATGGGTCCTTCAAGTGGAAGATGACTGGAGAAGTGAGTCAGAGGGAGCTCTGAATTTCATCTGTAGCAATTTCTACATTTACTAAGATGCCATCATCCCTGTTTTTTTTTATCGTTTAATTTAGTGGTGAAGTGCATTAAATGATTTAAAGATTAAATATCCTTGTACTCTTGGGATACCTAACTTGGTCAAGGTATTTAACTGTTTTATAGTATATTTATAGTATGTAAACAAAGAATCTCTTTTTATTATTTTATTCTCTGGACAATTATGACTTATTGAAACCTAAAGCTAACAAATTTAAATTAACATATAATAGACAAATGTCTCTTTTGGTTATTTGCTGAAAATAATCTCAGCTTAAAAAATACTTAAGAGTAAGGAATTTGTCTAATCTGTTGTTTCACATACAGAAACAATAAAATTTTATAAGAATATTTCTCTAAATTGCCTTTTTTCTAACCTCTCTTATTCCACTTAATTATATTCTTCTCAAAGCACTAAATTCTGTATCTGCTCTCTTCCTGATATTCTCTGCTTTTCAAAATGAGTTCTATAGCATATTTGAAAGGTAGCTTGTACTTTCTTAGCACTGTTTCAGTTTGTAAGTTGGTTCTATAAAGTGATGAGGCAGTCTCTCTTATGAGAACCAGGACAATAGGAACAAATTATTTCTCACTCTCTGTGACAAGCCCGATCACGGACCTTCAAAAGTTATGTATTAGAACTAAAGTTCATACATTTTGACCATGGGGAAAACATATACTTAAGGAGTGAAGATCCACATACTAAGCTCTTGTAGCAAAATTAATTCTAGACAAATTCCACAGTAATACACAAATACTTGAATTTCCAATGAATTCCTCCCAAACTCAGCTATGAAAAGTTGTCTATCTCACTGAGGAAAACTAAAGGAAAACCTAAATAAAATCCTTTAAAACTGCACAGTTTCTTCCATCCACAGTCAATAGAAGGAAGAGAAGAAAGAAGACAGGAAAGTAAGGCAAGATGGACAGAAAGATTGAAACCTGATTGAGATAGCAAAGCAAAATTCTATATAATATTTTAAGGAAAGAAAACCGCCCAAAGGTATATATGCTGAAAAAAAAAATCAGTGACCTAAAATAATAAAATGGGATCTTCTTAACAAATTTCATTTTCCTACCCGTTACCATGATGATCTTAATTGACGACATCGAAGCTTCACCTGGCAATGGAAACTATCATCATAAAATGGTACAGTAAAAGAGATAGCTAGACCAAGACGGGGCAGGGTCTCCTGGGAAGAGGTCTGCAGAGAGGCCCAGTGATTGGCTATGCGGCTCAGTGTCAGAAATAATGGTTGTACAGTGTAAGGGGATGCCCAATGTCATTTTGGAAATGATGATGCTGGCGATGTGCAAGGTATTTAGCATAGCTCAGGGTCGTATTTTCACTACAGTACCTAGCCAGTTTTATGGTTTTCCTGAGTTCATTAGTAATCAGAGCTTTGTATCCTTTCCTCAGTAAGGAGTCTATAGTCTGAATATGGTCCCATCCTTGCTCCTTTGCAACGTCCGGTAGGTAGGTAGCAGTGCGTTTTGATCCTTTTTCATTGATGAATTCTATTCTAATGCCATGTACACCAACCTCCCAGTCCAAATAATCACAGACATCTTCAAAGTTATTGAGCAGAGACACTGAACAGAAGAGCCGAGGCAGCTCATCCCTTGTCATTGTTGGAAAACGGCTATCTTTCAGGGCACTGGTAAGTGTGTACTCCCTGAGTCCTGAATGCAAATTCATGGCAGAAAAAGTACCTATGCATCCACGCAATCTTTTATCTCAACCAATCTTCGATGTTACAAACAGTGGGTAGGGCTCGCTGGTGAACCGGGGGTCTGGGACTGCTGGCATCCGTACAGGTGACAATAGAGCACATCGAAGCAAAAGCAGCACATTTCCGCTGACACCACCGTTTTCTGGGAGCCGGGTGCTGAGGAGGCTGCGGACGATGAGGAGGGCGAGGAAGAGGTGGCGGCCGGGGTGGAAAGTGGGGTCCCCACTCCGCAGCTTGGAGGTAAAGAATCTCTTTTTGACTATGCTAATAACTAAAATATACAGCAACACGACAAAAAAGTATATATATATTTTTAGCCCTTCGAGAAACTAGATCTGTTTATACAGATAATGTTCTAAATCTCAATAGTTTGACAGAAGATGTTCATGTTTGTACAGGTTGGTTTTAAGACTTTCCACATTTCTTCAGTTTGCTGTTTGGCTACAGCAGCTCCAGAGTTTGCCTGACACATGCCAGTGCCATGTAAGCCACATGCCAGTGCCGTGTAAGCCACATGCCAGTGCCATGTAAGCCACACGCCAATGCCATGTAAGCCACATGCCAATGTCGTGTAAGCCACATGCCAATGTCGTGTAAGCCACATGCCGATGCTGTGTAAGCCACATGCCAATGCCATGTAAGCCACATGCCAGTGCCATGTGAGCCACATGCCAGTGCCGTGTGAGCCACATGCCAATGCCGTGTAAACCACGTGCCAAGGCCGTGTAAACCACACGTCTGTATATAAGCTGCCTTTAAAGACATGCTCATGGGTTATCACACCACACGTGATGGGTACGGCCAGCAGCATCTTTATAGTTATAATAAGGAGGCTTTTGATCTTTATCCCACTGGTTCCAGAAATAGAACTGTTTACTTGCTTTGTAATCATTTTAGAGGCACCTGACATCCTGCTGCATCACTACAAGGACCCCTGGGGAGGGACTTTTGCAATGGTACAAACGTGATCCTCCAATACAGCCGGGCAGGTATAATCACAACCACACAGGGAACACCCATTACACGTTTCTTAGGGTTAATGCCCACCTTGGTGTAGTGTCATATGCAGTTAATGTCTGATCATAGGGAGCCTTGGCTGCTGCAATACATTCTGACCAGACCTGCCTTTGTTCATCACAAGACGTAACAAAGAGAAAGTCACAGCATCTGCAATTCCAGTATAATTATAGCACCTGTGTCTATGCACTTTGGAGACCAAGCTACATCACACGTTACCTGGGATCCCTCAATTTCCCGATGGAAAGGATCTGTCGTTTCTTTGACTAAAGCAGCTAATGCATCATATTCAGGTGATGAACAATTAGCTTCTTGCTCTGTGTCCATATTAATTCCATCCATCCATCGTGTTTTGGACAAGTTAACTTGTTGAGTTACCCAGGACGCTCTGAGAGTAGGATTGACGATCTTCTTTACCCACACGTCTCCTTTTAGCACTGCGCTGGCCCTTCTTGAATGCGCACAGCACGTAAGTCCTGAGTCATGTTTTCCAAAGACTGCCACAGTTGTAATCTGTGACCAGTCAAAGATTCCCCAGTTTTGTCACATACACGAAACACAAAGACCTCGAAGTCGGGGTGGTGGTGGATGGGTTGGCAGAGCGCTGGATCCCGGCACGGGCAGTTGGCCCCTCCCAGCGGCGGCATCAGCGCAGTGGCCGTAGCTGCAGCGGAGCCATCCCAGGGGCGCTGCCCGCGGGCGGGCGAGGAGGCGCCAGAGCCTGAGCGTGGGCCTGAACATGCTGGGGCATCACCCGGTTGTCGGTACTACTGTATTTTATATATAGTTTATATGTACACACATAATGGCATTGTTCTCAGGATTTTCACATCTAATTTCTGAAAGGTGGTTTTCCCAGAATGCTTTCTTCTTATTTCTTCCTAACTGGCTTTAGGATCAGCGTTACCCCTGCCGAATAAAAGGAGTTGGTTGGCTTTCCCTGTATGTCTCCATTCTTTTCAATATTTTATATAAGATCATGAACCGTCCTTAAAAGTTTTATAGAACTTACCTGTAAAAGATCCCGGATATTCTGAAGGGAAACAGGATTTTTACAACCGCTTTGACTTATTTCCTTGCAGTAAGACTTTTCCATTGACATAAAGTTCTTCATAGTTTTAAGATTGTTTAAATCTCTCCTATGCCTGCAGTGACGTATTTATCTGAGAAGACTCTTTTATTCTTAATTAATTTCACTTATTTTATTTCTCTTTTCAAAAAAACATTTTAAAAGCTGCCATTAGCAGGCTGGGCACTCAGCAGTGGCAGATGCCAGGTCAGCCTGGGTGAGTGGAAAGCCACACTGCTGTGCCCATACAAGCTCCATCCCAGTTGTCGTTTTGTACGGGGTCCCCATGAGAAAGCCCTGGGGTTCTGGGAGAGGCTAAGTGACACCATCCAACAAGGCACCACCAACTCTGGGTTCCAGCAGCCCTCACCACAGGGATGACCTCTGCTGGCATCCACACGCACACCAGTACCTTCACCACTCTGCCCACGACATCTCTCCTGCACCTCTCAATTTCCCAGCTTTGTTTTCCTCTATTTCTGACTGTCCAGCCAACCCCCCAGCCACTGCCCAGGAGGCATTCGTGCACTACTTAGGGCATCTTTCACATTCTCCCCTCCCAGGGGCCTGTTTCGGTTTTCATTCCCAGCTCCTGCTTGACGGCCATTCCCAAAACTATCTGGTTCAGCTCCCAGGCTCACTGCTCTTGCTTTAGATTCTCTTTTTTCATAACTGAATCACAGGAATGTATTTCCTTGGATTTTTTTTAATTGCAGTGATTATTTCAATATTGCATTTCTAAGTGCTTTCGATAAAAAGAATTCTATGTTAGCTTAAATAGAATTGTTTCAAAAATCCGGAAAAGTATACTTTCATGAAAGACAACAACACCTCTCAAAAAATAATAATAAATGGAGTCACCTTAAAATGTAGCTGGCGCTGCCATCGCAAAGGAACTGCTATGCACGTCTTATGCCTCAAAACTTTGAAATGTTAAAGCAGCAAAATAACCTTTGCACTGGTACTAGAGCCACCGTGTGTCCCAAAGAACTGCTTACAAAGATAACAGGAAAGCAGTTATGATGACCAGGGGAGTGAAAAAAATTTTTCAGTTGTCTAAAATTAACATCACTGTCTTACATTATCTGCACCAATAGAAATGCCTTCCATCTATTGATATAATTGTTCCCCTTCTCTTTCTCATAAATGCCCATCGCCTTTGTCTCATAATCAGAACATATTTCGGTTTCTGCCTGAATCAGTGCTTCCCGAGTAGTTAATCTTTTCTTTTAAATCTCAAATAAAGCTTGTTGCCTCTAACCTGAAAGCCTTTTTATTTTCAGTTTCACATATCTTGGTGACTATGAAGGGGCCTAAAGTATCCTCACCTTCATGGTCCAGCGTCCCCTGGAACCAGGAATGGTACTGTTGGGACAGAGACCCAGAAAGCAGTTTCCAGGCTCTAAGCCTCACATAAAAGCGTGCTGGCTCAGGTAGTAAATGGCCATCAACTGTGATTGGATGGCCTTCAGCTGTGGCTAGTTGGCCATCAGCTGTAACCAGTGAGCCATTGGCCACTAATATAACTGTTGTGGCTACGCTAGCAAGAAGATGGTGGCTGAGCCTGCAAGCGGAGCAATGAGGGTTGAGAATTGCGTGGCTCCTGTTTCCTGTTTCTCCAACCCAGCTGCCAGCGAGAGTATAGTGGTATGACTCCCCTACCTATGGCTCCGTGGGTGTTCCTTTTTGGCCTCACCATGTCCTGCGTTCTCTTGTGGGGAACGGGAGCAGAGACCCCGCCTGGCATCCCGCACCACAGGTACCTACAGAGGCTCTTTTGTGCTCACAGACTCCATGGATTGCTGTCTCCCTGACTGTGAAGGCCTCTTACATTTAAGCCTTCTTCCTTTTTTGGTTGAAGTCAAATACCTTTATTTGAGGTCAGGAGGGTTTTTCTCTCAAGGAGAGATTTTTCACCTCAAGAGAGGGATTTTTCCCTCATGGAGGGGTAGGGGCGAATGTCTCAGGTGTTGACATATGGGGAAATGTCAGAGAAGCTTGTTACTAACGAGACAAGTAAAGAGTTAAGAAGACTGGGCTTGTAAGCTGTGGCAGGAACAAGCTCAAACATTAATCGCTTGCTCTGACTCCCCTGGCTAGCACTGTACCTGCAAGCTGACAAGCACCTTACATCCGTCACGGATGGGAACAGAACAGTTCCCAATCACAACAGCAACCCCTGCAAACTAACAAACACCTAACATAGATGGGAATAGGACAGTTCCCAGGAGAAGACATTTGTAATGACAGCCCCCCTGCAAGCTGACAGGCACCCTACATCCCTCATGGAAAAATATAAAACCCCAGCACTCCTTCTCATCGGCACAGCTGTGTCTATTGGACTCTGCCCTGGCTAAACTCCGATTGCCTGCATCACACTCTTGCTCCTCTGTCTCTGCAGCTCTCTCGCAGACTGCCCTGGCAAAACTCCCTTTGCCAGAAATCTCTCTGCCTGACTTTCAATAAAACTTTCTTGTTCTCCCACTTTGTAGCATCTCATGAATTCTTTGCACCTTCTGTGAATGACCAGGGGTTAATTCTATGCCAATGCAGTTATGTGGGAACAAGTTTTCTTTTATCAGGAGTGGCTTTTCACAGCTTTTGCTTGTGAGAAGCGCCCTGGGAGGTGAGTAGCTCTGCAGGGTTTCCTGACGGATGAGTACTCATTTGGTTATTTCACACTCTTTTGTTTCCTTTTCTTGTCTCTGTCTGTTATGTTGCTTGTTTTAAGAAAAAGGTTTTTCTTAGGAAAGGAATCCAAATGCTTTTTAGGATCATGTGATCTGAAAACATATTTACTATTAACATTGATTTGAATTTCTTGATTTAATTAAAACAAACATGTCTTTAGAGTTATCAAATTTAATATATTCTTTATCTGTTTTCCAAAAAGTTAAGTTCATGTTATCTCTGTTACAGGGTTTGTCAATAAGAAAATAGCTGGGGATAATAATTTTAATGTCTCATAAAATTTTCATGAGTAATCCAAGTATAATTATTGAGAATTGCTAAATTAAATAGATGTAAATAAAATAAAAGAATTTTCGTGAAACTTTTCATCAATAAATATTTAATGGTATGTGTACTTAAAAATAGTTCCCCAAAGTCTTTTGGTAACTTGAAACCTTAGAGATTTACTACGTTAAATGAAAAGATGAAAATTATTGAATATCTTATTTCCAAATAAGATAAAATACTGAAACATTAATTGCTAAATGAATCTAAGTTTACCTACTTTTGGCTTCTTAGTACAGGAAAACTAAAGATATCTGGGTCTATTAATAAAAATGTCTTATGTTATGTTAAGGAAGCACATGGTTCTAAAAATGATATAATATATTTGCCAGTCAAAAACCTATGTTTCTAGAGATTACAAAATGTGTTCACAAATTTTTCTAGCTAAAGAATGCTAATCAGTCTGAGATATGGAGATATGTTTTCACTAAGAAAAACAAAAATAATTTTGTTCTGGTTATTTCAGAATGGGAAGAGAGAAAGAGAGAATTTTATCTCTTATAACTAAGCAGGTTAAATTTAAATTGTTATTATATGGGCTTTTTAAAAATAATTAAGCTACCAAAAAAATCTGGAAACATTTATACATAAAGACACGTGTGCTCCAATGTTCATTGCAGCTTTGTTTACAGTGGCCAAGACATGGAAACAACCAAAATGTCCTTCGATAGATGAATGGATAAAGAAGTTGTGGTATATATACACAATGGAATACTATTCAGCAGTAAGAAAAGATGAAATAGGAACATTTGTGACAACATGGATTGATCTTGAGAGTATAATGCTAAGCGAAATAAGTCGGACAGAAAAAGCAGAGAACCATATAATTTCACTGATATGTGGTATATAAACCAAAAGCAACAAAAGAACAAGACAAACAAATGAGAAACAGAAACTCATAGACACAGACAACAGTTTAGTGGTTACCAGAGGGTAAGGGGGGTGGAGGGTGGGAGATGAAGGTAAGGGGGATCAAATGTATGGTGATGGAATGAGAACTGACTCTGGGTGGTGAACACACAATGGGATTTATAGATGATATAATACAGAATTGTACACCTGAAATCTATGTAATTTTACTAACAATTGTCACCCCAATAAATTACAAAAGAAAAAATTGAGATTCTTTGAAAAATTACTGGATTGAAACCAATCAATTTATGGGTTAAATATCTTGACTATATCTATCTATCTATCTATCTATCTATCTATCTATCTATCTATCTATCTGTATCTATATCTATCTATCTATCTATCTATCTATCTATCTATCTATCTATCTATCTATATGTATATATATTTTGGAAAGTCATTATTACTACTAGGACCTGGGAAAAGCCAGGAAGAGGCTAAGATAGAACAAGGGAAGAGAATGTGATTTAAGACTAATAGGTACATATATGATTTGACTGTTAGGGGAGAGATTGATAAAATTCAATCATATGGCAATAACAGAAATAATAATGCAAATAGCATTTAAAGGGTTCAAATTGGCACAGGATAACTGTAGAATACTCTAAAACAAATTAATTTACCATAATTTCATACATTAAGAAGAAGAATTTAAAACTAAAAAAAAGAAAAAAGAAAAAGAAAAAAATAATTAAGCTTTCACATCAATGATGTGCTTATGTAGAGCTAAAACTTAATGTTATTTCTCTGCTAAAAGCACAAAATTTTCCTGTATTATTGGTGTACTTTTAATAAGAAATTGTAAATGGAAAGCAAAGATTTATGTTTTATTTAAATAATTTCCTGTGTTCTTTATCATCTGGTCTTTAATTGCCTAACTAAACCAAGTCTTCTTAATATTAAAAAAAAACCACACACTAAAATTTGCTTATAACTATGTAACCTTACATATTTCTCTTTAAAATCTTTTCTTGTTACTTTGGTTAAATGCATAATTAAGTATTGTTCTATTAAGTATTGTTCCACACTGACCTATGATTGTATTTTATGAAGTGTTTTAAAACTCTTGATGTGTTTGACAAACCTCCCAAGATCAGATTCCAAATTGTCTTATTGACATAGGAATAACTTTCAGGTGTTCCAGAAGGCCCCTGAAACATTTAAAAGAAAATTTCTCTCTTTATAAAAGGGGAAAATTAAACTAATTAGGCTTATTTGGTATGTTAATTACATGGGAACCACTGTCAAATAAGTGATGCTAAACCTTTGATTATATTTACATAGTAGATATATTATTATGCATTTTTTAAAAATTATATAAAATTCTGACATGTCCTGGGAATGCTGAAAAACGTAGTCCTTCTCTGTCTCTTAAAGCTGTAACTCTTACCTTGTCTTTGAGATGTAAACACCAAGAAATTAACTAAAATATTATCCACAGAGATTGAAGGGAATAAAAAAGTGGCCTTTTTAAAATACAGACTGCTGTATAAGTTCCCTTGCAGAATGTTGAGTTATAAAGAAATTAGGTGTTTTACAAAACTACTAAAAATTAATAAAGGATAAAACAAATGACTGTACATGAAAATGGGATGTATGTTTTCAGCAGAAGAAGGTATGAAGTGCGAAGATGCATTTTTGTTGAGGGAAAGGAAAATAGAATGTGTTTTTTTGGGTAAGGTAGGATATACAGGACATGGATTGTTTTTGTTTTGAGGGTATTTTCGTAAATAAAGCAAAAGGAAAGTAATTTTGTCCTAAACTAGAATGATTGTTTCAAAATTAGGAAGGAAAAGATCAGACAAAAATGGAAGGTACAGGTCAGTTGCAGGTTTGTGTATATTGCAGAAGGTTTGTTGAGGAGGAATCTTGAGAAAAGAATTTCCATATGGTCCAGCTAACTAAGACTGGAATGGGAAACTGAGTCAACTACATTATGTGTATATGGATGTATATGATCTCTCACCAGACCTTTAAACATGGCCATTTTTAAGCCTTTTGTAATTTATAGACAGTTATGGTTTTACTCTGATACTTTGGCAAAATATATTCTGACAAATGTGTTTCATCTTCAAACATTCGTTAAAAACACCTTACAAGTCCTCTAAAATACAGGTTTCTGGTAACTTTAAAAACATAACACTGAACTAGGTAAAGATTTATGCAACTCTAAGGAAAAACTGGATTTATGAAACTACTAACAAGAAGTTAAAGATCAACAAGAATTAGTAACATGGGTAAGAGTGATTCTAGTTTTTGTAACTTTCATATAAAATATTATTGGTGAGACAGGTTAGTTAGCACGTTGTTAGGTAGACAGGAAGGTCCCTGGTGGAATAAACAAAAGGCAGCCATTTCCTAAAACTTCCGATTCTGAATTCTGAAGTAACTCGTTCACTCCAGGACAAACGGAGCAGATTTAATACATAGGAATGAGTTATTTTGCTAATGCTTTCAGGATGGGCAAACAAAGAAAACAAAACAAAACCTGGTACACAAATTCCATTAGAAAGTGTCAGTTCCTTTCTTCAAACAGGCAAGAGAAGATATAAGACTAAGAGCCTTTGCACCACGTGGACACCCCATTTGGGACCCCCTCCCTCTCGGGAGCTCTGATCCTTTGCTTTTTAATAAACTGTCCTCTTTTACGACTCCTTCCCTCTCCTTGGTCCATGCTTCCATTCTTCGATTTCATGAGACACGATCCCGGCTCTCAATCCAAAAATCTCCTACATCGCTGGGTTACTCCCCCCAGGTATAAGACAAATTTTTCCTAAGCTACTTATGACCTACAGCAATTTGGTAAATTATACCTTTGTAAACAAAATTAAAGCTTTGATCTTTTCCTTCCTATCTGATGCCTCCAGATTTCAGATCCTCTTAACTAATCCATCGGTGACCAAGTGTAAAGTGTTGACTCTTGGACTCATGTTTCCTAATTTAAAGAAAGCTCTTGCACCAAACTGGACAGCTCAACCAACAGAACAGTTGAAATTTAAAATGACTGGGAAATGAAGCAGATCACATCTGTTGTGGAAGCTAACCCAAGATTCCGCACCAAGCCTGTATAATTCCCCTGTCTTTCTTCTCACTTTAATTCCTTCCTATCTCACAAAAATACGAGAGGTCAACCACTCGCTGTAATAGTTGTTGTTTGCTTTTTCCACTTAGTTTCTATCTGGGCAGGTAACATTGGGCATCATCTTTAAATCTACTTCACACGTCCAAATGCACCCTAATTACACACATAAACAAGGACGTTTCTTACATGGCGATGTCAGCCCCCGTGAAGGCACCATATGTGGAAGAATACTTTTTCCTTGGGCAGGTATTAAAATGAAAAAATACATGATTATCAACGTATCAAAAACCTTGGAGGAAATCGCTGTATCTACCACTAAAACAAAGCCGACCAGGAAAAATCTTTAAATCCCCATATGTGAGTTATATTAGGCAGTAGAATTGCTCTTGACCAGCTCCTAGCTGAGCATGTGGGGTTTGCTCTGTTGTTAATGCCTCTTGTACTTGGATGAAACACCTCTGGAAAATAGAACTAAATAAAATCCAGGCACAAACCAAATGACTAAATACAGTGCCCACTGACACCTCAGGTTTTTTAATCTTCAACTAACTGCCCTCAGGCATTGCCACTCGGCCCAAATCTATTCTTCAAATTGAACTTAACATTTTATTTGTAATTAGAAAATATCTGCTGTTCTAAAACCATTTGTTTTGCATATCGTGATGTTATAAGGACACCACTCTGATTATAGTTGCTCAACATTTTTTAAATGCTCACTAAGACCTGTGAGACTATATAAAAAAACCTCAAGAAACTACAGACGATGTCCACCCTTAAAGGAACACGACGGCAAAGACTTCCTCTGTGCTGGCGCTCTTGTTGCTCCAATGTAGCTAAAGTTCCTAAGAACAAAGAAAACCACTTTCCCTCCATTGTGGGACATGACGTACCAGCAATGAGTTTTCCTGGCAAAGAGAGATGGACAGTGGCCCGACACCTCGAAAATGAGCCATCCTAACAACGAAGGGCCAAGGATGCTTTACTGACCGATCAGTGCTGCTTTCCAGTGATTTATCAGCGATACATTGAAGGAAAGATGTTGATCAAAATGGGGGAAATATCAAAAAAATATTAAAGAGAGCCACTTTAAAGTGGAGCGGGAGCTGCCATCCCAGAGGAACTGCTTTCCACACCTCATGCCTCAAACCTTTGAGATATTAAAACCGGGCAAATAACCTTTATACTGGGCCTAAAGCAACATTATGTCTCAAAGAACTGTTTGCAAAGATAACAAGAAACTTGTCATTCTGACTGCTGAACCGAAAATTTTAATGATTTAGAATTAGCATCACTATAGATGCTATAGAAATGGCTTCCTTCTATTGATGTAATTGTTCCCCTTCCCTTTCTCATAAACACCCATCGCTTTTGCTTCCTAACTGGAATAGTATGTGTGTTTCTGTCGGAATCAATGCTTCCCAAATAGCTATTCTTTTCTTCTTTTTTTTTTTTTTAATCTCAAATGCTTGTTTCTTCTCACTTTGAAAGCCTTTTTATTTTTAGGTTAACACACCCACAGAAAGAGGTGGACGAATCATAAGTGTACAGTGGATTTTCCCAAAGTGAACGTTGGGATAAGCAACACCCACATCAAGGAACATTTCCAGCTCCAGGAAATGCTCTTGAGACGTATTCAGTCATAAACCTTCCTCTCCCCAAGTAGCTCTTGGCATGATTTTTAACAACGGAGATGAGTTCCGTCAGGTGTTGGTAGAATGGAATATTACAGGGGAAACCCCTCGGTATCTGCCTCTCACTCAACATTATGTCCCCGGGTCTCACCCCTAAGGCTGTGTGTGGTTGTGGATTATTCATTCCCACGGCTACAGGGGGTCCGTTATATGAACAGGACCACACTTCTGTCCTCTGACGTTCATGGGCATTTGTGTTATGCCCAGATTTCACAAATCATGCTGCTATGAACGATTTTTTCATATATTCTGGCACACACATGCACGCATGTCTATTAGGTATATAAGTAGGAGTGGAAATGTTGGGTCATTAGGCGAGTGAATGTTTGGCTTTAGAATGTACGGCCAAAGAATTTTTCAAAGTACTTGAATCAATTTACTCTCCCACTAGCAATATATGAGATATAATTAAATTTTTGCCAACAATTGATATTGTCTGACTTTTTCATTTTAGCCATTCTGGGAGGTGTGCAATGATATCCTATTATAGCTAATTTGAATTTTCCCTCTGACTAAAACATTGAGCAATTTTTGTAAATTTATTAGGCATATAAATATCTTCAGTAGGACACTGGACTGAACTAATTGTTAACAACTGAATGGGACTCTGTAATGGCCAGCATTGTTTAACTGTATAGTCCTTTTGTTATAAATGGATCTGTGGTCAAAGACCTGTGATATAATAAAAAAATTTGATCTCTGTCCCCAGTTCCTGATACAGAACTCCTAAAACCTTTTAAATCTCCTGAGTGAGAAGAGTGACTTTGGGATGATATGACTCTTGGCTGAGGGGTCCTAGAGAGCTTCGGGATGAGGGATCGTCACCAAAAAGACCAGCCATGATTAGAAGGTTGCAACTTTCAGCCTCATGCCCTGACCTTTGGTGAGAGGAGCTGGAGGTTGAGTTCAATCACCGATGGCCAATAACTTAATCAATGAGGCCTATGTCATGAGACTTACATTAAAAAATAACACCTACATCAACAGAATTCAGAGAGCTGCCGAATTGCTCATCACATCCATGTGCTGGGAGGGTGACACACTCCACCTCAGTGACACAGGCTCCTGCGCTGGGGACCCTTCCAGACCTCGCCCTATGGACCTCTTCATCTGGCTGCTCACTTGTATCCTTTATAACCAACTGTAACAGTAAGCTTAGCATTTTCCTGAGTCCTATGAGTTGTTCTAGCAAGTTATTGAACTTGAAACGGGGGACCCACAACTTAGTACCCACATCAGACAGAAGTGCAGGTAACATGAGGGGGACCTGAAACTTGTGACTTGCATCTGAAGTGAGGGCAACCTGTGGGATTGAACCCTAACTTGTGGGGTCTGCTGTAACTCCAGGTAGGTGGTGTCAGAGTTGAGTTGAAGTGTAGGACACACAGGTGGTGTCTGAGAACCAGAGAATTGGTTCAGTGTAGAGAAAAAAATCCCTCACCATCCCACAAAAAATTTAGAGTAAGAGTGAGCAAGTCAACCTCCCCCTTGAATGTGAATTATTAGTCCCTGTTCTTTCAGCCAAACCTGAGTGCCTATAAAGTACCACAGAAAGTTCTAGTGTCAGATCTTTGCTCCAAGAATTGAAATTAGTCGTTCTTTTTACATCCCTCACCTTGAGCACCTGAACTCTTTTCCTACATGAGGAAAATTCCACACGTAGAGTCTTGGTGGGATGCAGAGGCCACTTCACTCCAGAAGAGGGAAACCCACTGTCCCCAACACTCTTGCAGCTGGACACGGCATGAGGCTCCCACATTAGGTGACCACATGCCAGACTCTGACTCAGGACGTGGTGACACAGACGCTGGAACCGAGCAGTAACAACACAGCTGCCAGGAGCAGCAGTGACAGCAGTCATGGCCGCAGGGTCCGGGGTCCACATGGATGTCAGTGGTGTGAGCAGTGACACGTGTGCCCAGCAGCAGGGGCCGTGGTTCCCACGTGGGACCCGTCCTGGGGGAACTGTGGGTCAGTTTCTGGTGTGTGGGCTCAAATGTGTTCTGTGGCCTTCTCCACAATCGTATTTTGCCAGAATGTTTTACACACACACACACACACACACACACACACACACAACAGGGGCGCGCGCGAGTTCGCACAATTAAGTTCGTGACCTTGTTGCAAAGACGTTGCTGAACTTTTTTGATATCAGAGGGATTATTCATTATGAATTTGTACCAACTGCACAAAAAGTTAACCAAGTTTACTATTTGGAAGTGCTGAAAAGGCTGCGTGAAAAAGTTAGAAAAAAACGACATGAACTTTTCACCAACAATTCATGGCTCTTGCATCACGACAATGCACCAGCTCACACAGCACTGTCTATGTGGGAGTTTTTAGCCAGAAAACAAATAATTGTATTGGAACACCCTCCCTGCTCACCTAAATGACCCCCAATGACTTCTTTCTTTACCCGAAGATAAAGGAAATATTGAAAGGAAGACATTTGATGACATTCAGGACATCAAGGGTAATACGATGACAGCTCTGATGGCCATTCCAGAAAGATTTCCAAAATAGCTTTGAAGGGTGGACTAGGTGCTGGCATCGGTGTATAGCTTCCCAAGGGGAGTACTTCGAAGGTGACCGTAGTGACATTCAGCAATGAGGTATGCAAAACTTTTTCTAGGATGAGTTCCCGAACTTAACTGTCTGACTTCGTGTGCGTGTGTGTGTGTGTGTGTGTGTGTGTGTGTGTATTTAAATTAGAAAAAAATTTGGATTCCATTGTTTACTCCCAGAAATCAATCTGGGGAACAGTTTCAGGAATGAGCATTCACAGATTTTATTATACTGACCTGTGACCCACTCCTAAATCTCCCACCTAACTCTACCCCATGGTAGAAAGAACTTGTAACTCACAACATCACGTCTCTTAATAGACAATATATGTCCTCCCCTTTCTGAGGAAAAACACTATAAAAGTGTATTTCAGACCATTCCCCACCCTGAGCTCCATCACTGACCTCAGAGGTTCTCAAGCTGCCTGAACCCCAGGACAGCTTGTGGGCTTGTTACAGACACTCAGGCCTCTCCCAGACCCACCATCTCAGAGAACCAGACACAAGCCCAGGAGTCACTTATGTAACAAGCCCTGCAGATGAGGCTGATGCACAGCCTGTGGGAATCCTGGTGACGGTCTTGCTACTAAAAGTGTGACCTGAAGACCAGCAGCGGCACCAACCTCCTCATGAATCCAGAGTCTCTGCTCTGCTCCAGACTTTCTGAGTCTTAACAAGAGTCCAGGGGATTCCTGTGCCCAGGGAAGTTGGGGACTCACTGGTCTACGTGCCTTATCGACATGGGGCCAGAACTGTGCCGTCTGCGGGGTGTGTGGTCTGATCAGATCACAGCACTGGGGGTCCAGGGTTCAGTCCTGTTCCTTTCTCTTCTACGGCCATCACTCCCTTGGTGACCTCATCTGTGCTGAAGGCTTTAAATATCACTTATATGTGTCAGCTCCCAAGTCTATTTCTCCAGCCCAGACATTTCCCCTAATCTCCAGACTCATCTCTCCAACTGCCAGTGATGACCTCACTTGTGTTTCTAACAGACATCTCAGCTCCAGCATCTTTAAAATGAATGTCTGTGAGGCCCCCCTCCTCTCAGATACCCCTTCCAGACTCTCCTCCATCTCTGCCAATGGCAACTCCATCTTTCTACTTGTATCCTCTGAGATTTTGGGGGTCCCTGACTCTCATACCTCAGACTCACCCATTAGGAAATGTGTAATGTCCACCTTCAGGACGTACCCAGATCCCCACTCCCACTATTTCCACCGCTCACCCCCCGTGGCAGCATGTCCAGCCCGGAACCCTGCAGATTCCTCTGGCTTCCCAACGGCCTCCCTCCCCGAAGTCTGTTCTCAGCACCGCAGCGCCAGCGGTCCTCTAAAAGGAGGTCACACCAAGTCCCCTTCTGCTCCTAATTGTCCTGTACCTCCCCCTTCACTCTGAGTACAGGTCACTGCCCTCTACCATCCTCCCGGCCTCATGGTCTGGCCGCACCTGTCTCTTCTCCATCACTCTCTGCTGCAGCCACACCAGACTCCCTGCTCTTCCCAGAAACCAGACACACTCCTGCCCCAGGGCATTCCCACTGCAGGTTCCCTGCCTGGAAAGAACGAGCCCAGACGTCCTCGTGGGTAATTCCTCGTGTCTTTCACATCTTCCCTCAAGGTCAGCTTCCCAGTGAGGCCCTCTGAGCACCCCAATCTGTACAGCCATCTTCCCTGGCCCCCCACACCCCGGATCCCCTTCCCCACTGCATTTTCCGGGAACACTTATCTCCTTCTAATATAAACACCCTCCTTGTTTACTGTGCTTATAGGATATAGTCTGTCTCTTCCCACTGGAACTGTCGCTCACGAAGTTCAGCCATTTTTCTGACTTTACTTTAGTGATGTTTCCCAGATGCAGAAACTGTCACACATCTGGCAGACACCCAATGTCAGTGAAGGATCAGTGACACCACCTCCCCGTTCTAGAGACAGTGTCTTTATTAATGTAGCCTCTGGTCAAATGCTGTTTTGTGGCAGCTACAGCACCAAGTCCCCTCACACTGGCATCAGGGCCACCTCCACTTTTCTCACAGGTGCTGCTCTCCCCCTCCCCCCTTCTTTCTCCCACACCTGCCCTCCTGCTCACCACAGCACAGTTATATTTCTCTCTTCAGGACACAGTGAGCCGGACTTACGGGTCCTATTCTCCAACCAAATATAAATATAAAGTAGACTCTGCTTCATCAACCCGAGTTTGGACTGGAGCCAGCACTAGAGCTCAGGGCAGGGAGAGAGGGCGGCGAGCAGAGCAGAATTCCAGCAGGAACTTATCTAAGATGGGAAATTACGGGATCCCTCCTCTGCTCATTCGAGAATCTGGTTCCTCTGATAGTTTGGGAAAAGGTGGAAGAACCATCAAGCCCTGGAAGGAGGCAAGAGCAGGATGAGTCTGAAATGCATCTCTCAATCCACAGACTCCTGTGTGCAGGGTCCCCAGCCTTGTGGGGACAATGACAGGTAAAACACCCCCTGCTGCTGACAGACAGGGGACACCCAGAGGAGAACGAGACCAGGACTCGTAACAAGAACGAACACAATCATATTCCTCTATAGAAACAAAAAACCAACACCCAAGGATGGGACCGAGGGCCGGGCCAGACCTGAGCCTTGGTGACCCGGCCACACGAAGCCGTCACTGACAAGACAAGACCTGGGTGATGTTCAAGTTCCTGTGATCACAGGTCCTGGTGGGACAAGGTCCTACTGAAGGGATGAGGACAAAGGGGCAGAGAGATGACCCAGCCGAGGAGTGGCCACGTCAGAGCCCACGATGCACTAAGCCCCGACTGGGCTCAGGCCGTGTCCACGCTCAGTCCTCACAGCCTCTCCTGTCTCCACCCGCAACAGACTCAACATAGCAAACACACGGATTCTAGAAGGTTCTCAGTGCTTCCATTTATTTCCTCTCCAACTTTAGGATTTTCTCCTTCAAGTAACCCCTCAACCATTCATAGCAATAATTGAAAAAACAAATTCATATCCAGATTCTTATTTCCATAGAAAGTAAAAGTTGCTTCTCAGTGTAACATGAAGTAAAGGCGGGGATGGAAACAGCCTCTGCTGGAACAGGACAATGGGTCAGGGAAGAGACTCGGTCAGTGTGGGGAGGGGGCGTGGAGGGCAGCGGGCAGTCTCCCACCTCCTCACATGATGCTGAGGGGAACGCAGACACATTCAGATGCCCTTTGCAGAATGAGCTCAGAGGTTCCCGTGTCAAAAGTGGGGGCAGGAACAAATCTCACATCATCAGTCCCCACAAGGCAGGTGTCTCACGCTGTAGAAAAAAATAGTCATAAAAAATTCAGGTTAGTGGCTGTAAGTGGTGACATTCTCAATAGTCTACTGCTGCTCAAACTGTCCCTAAGAATCCCCAGTACCCAGTCCTGTCCCCTCTGCCCCCCTCCCCACTCAGGCCCTCCAGGTCTTACCTTTAGAAGCCGTGAGGGACACATCAGGGCCCTGGGCACTGTCACAGCCTGGGGGAGAACAAAACAGAATGTGGTCAGAGCTCACAGCAGATGTGGCTAAAGGAGGAATTATGGGGGTGGGTGAGCTCCCCCAAGGGCTTCCATCTACAGTCCCAAGGGTCTCAGGGATCACCCCCCTCCATACTCACCTGCAGCCTGAGTGTAGTTCCCTCTTTTTCCACCTGTGGGAAGAAAACATCATGTGAGAAGCCAGGAAGGAGGCAGGGCCATGAGGTCCTAAAGGAACCCCCTGGTCCTGGACCCCAGAGAAGTTTCCAGAACTGTGACTGCAGACCCAGGGCAGGATCAGGAAACCTGAGGAAAGTACATGTGTGGGGACTGGACCAACCACCCTCCTGGAGGTCTGTCCTCAGCAGGGACCTTCCGTTCTTACCTGTGACTATGGAGAATCAGGTCCCCATCACCAGAATCATCAAGGTGATAAATCTGTCCCTCATGTTCACATGTACATTAATAAAGTGTTAGAAATAGGGCCCTAGACAGGGAAAGCACACGTGTGTGGATGGTCCTTCCCACTAACGAGGCAGGACACATGTCTACCTGGGGCTTGAAACCCCCCAGTGGGACAAGACACCTCAGTCCCCGTCCCTTCCCTACCTGAGCGCTTCCTCCTCCACAGCACAGCTCCAGTGACCGCAGCTCCAAGGAGGAGCAGCCCAGCAGTGACGCCCACCACCATGCCAGTGGGGATGGCGGCCTGAGGAGGCGGCTCTGGAAGGGACGGGAAGGTGAGGGCCCTGACCCCCAGGCCTCAGTTCCGACCTGAAGTCCTCCGGAGGCCCCCACTTTCCCTGAGAAGAGGCTCTGTGCCCACGGCCCCCTCCTGTACCCCATCTCAGGGTCAGAGGCTCAGGCAGCCCCTCGTGCTGCACATGGCACGTGTATCTGTGCTCCTCTCCGGAAGGCACCCCCACAGCTGCCCACTTCTGGAAGGTCCCGTCCCCCGCGGGCCTGGTCTCCACGAGCTCTGTGTCCTGGGTCAGGTCCTCCCCGTCACGCTGCCAGGTCAGGGTGATCTCCGCAGGGTAGAAGCCCAGCGCCCAGCACTTCAGGGTGACGTTACGGTCAGAGGTGCGGTGGTGGGTCACGTGTGCCTTTGGAGGGTCTGAGGGGAAGGGTCAGAAAATTCAGGACGTTTGCATCCCTCATGGGACACTCCAGCAGTGGTCATGTGACCATCCCGATAATGGTCAGGACAACTGGGGTGGGGGAAGGGAACACAAAACCCAGACTCCAGTCTCGACATAGACAGTCAGGATAATCTCCATTTTTTAGAAAGTTCTAGAATCAGGTTGAGCCAGCCAAACGTCAGAGACAGGTCTCTGATGGAGAGAAAAGGGATTCCTGGTCCTGACCTGAGTGGAGGCCAAATGAGTCAGAAAAGCTGGGGGTCAGAGCTCAGTCACATTGCGTGTGGAGCAAAGCTTTATTTTACTTAGTGACATTTTTTTTAAATTGCCATACGGTAGTTTTCTATTACAGAGTAAGTGTTGATAAGGTTGGGAGGCTCGCTGGGAGCCTGGCAAGGGCGGGCAGGAGTTGGGGACCGGGTTCGTGTTCTGCAGGCAGGTGTCGCGCGCCGCCCGCTGGCCGCCCTGTGGAGAAACAGGACCGTGGCCCGGGAAGTGAAAGCGAAAGCGGCGGGCGCCGGGACGCCCTCGCTTGGAAGGCGTCACCGTGGACCAAACGGGGAAACGAAGTTGAGGCCCCGGGACTGGATTTCAGAGCTCAGTCAGCAGCACTTCATGGAAAGACCTCGGGACTGCAGTCCCGAACCGCCGCTGGTGAGTTCGTGCGGATGGAAACCTGGAGCGCTAACGGGGATGCATCCGAACCCACCCTTCCCTAGCCCCCGCCGCGGTCCAGCTTCTTGTCCCCCTGGAACCCGGAGGGTGTAAAGGCAGCGACTACCCAGCTCTTTGGAACTCCGCCTGCAGCAGGCGGGGGCGGAGTGAAGGAGGGGGTCACGGTTTTTATTTTTTTTAAGGATGAAGGCAGCTGAAGGCCAGGCTTCCCAGTTTCCTCTGACAGGCAGAGTGCCTTCTGTCATGGGGCACGGGGCACCCAGGGGATGTTTCAGGATAGGATCGGAGAAAATGAGAAGCCTATGGACGGTCGGGCGGAGTGGGGGTGGGGAGGACCGGGTCAAGGATTGGGACTCCATTTCTCTAATTTCTCACCTTAATCCCGTAGGTCCCACCATGCGGCTCCCTGACCTGAGACCCTGGGCCTCCCTGCTCCTGGCGGACTCGGCTTTACTCTGGCTGCTTCAGGGGACTCTGGGGACGCTGCTTCCCCGAGGGCTTCCAGGCCTATGGCTGGAGGGGACCCTACGACTCGGAGGACTGTGGTGGCTACTAAAGCTGGGAGGGCTGCTGGGACTTGTGGGAACACTGCTGCCCCTGCTCTGCCTGCTGACCCCCCTGTTCCTGTCCCTGAGGGCCCTGGTCCCAGGGGCCTGGAGTGCTCCCCCAGTCAGAGTGGCTTCAGCCCCTTGGAGCTGGCTGCTGCTGGGCTATGGGGCTGCAGGGCTAAGCTGGGCAGTGTGGGCTGTGCTGAGCCCTCCCGGAGCCCAGGACAGGGAGCAGGGCCAGGAGAACAAGGCCTTGATGTGGCGGTTGCTGAAGCTCTCCAGGCCAGACCTGCCTTTCCTCGCCGCCGCCTTCGTCTTCCTTGTGATTGCCGTGTGGGGTGAGTCAGGAGAGGTATTGGGAAGTGGAGGTGGGAGAAGGCCCTTGGCACCAGCACGTTCATCTCTCATCCTTTATGCTCTTTCAGGTGAGACATTAATCCCTTACTATTCTGGTCGCGTGATTGACATCCTGGGAGGTGATTTTGACCCTGAAGCTTTTGCCAGCGCCATCTTTTTCATGTGTCTTTTCTCCTTTGGGAGGTAGGTGATGGGTGATTGGGTCCACCTGCTAGCCCCACATATTTACAGGGGCCCTCACTTTCCTGTTTTCAGATCCTTTTGTGCATGAAGTACAAAGTAGTTAAAGTAAAATACGCATGTATTTATTCATTTACCATTCATTTCATGCATACATTCATGTATTCCTTCGTTCACCATAGTTGCCCATCTTCAAAGTGTATATTACATTATTATAGTACAAGTATGGTGTGTGTTGTACAAAAGGAGTTCATGTGTCAAATGCAGTGTCTCTCAGATGCCTCTCGACATTTTTATCCGTGGAATTCCATTTCTGTTTTCCGTCTTCTACCTTCCACCCTAAGTTTGTTTCCAAAGTCATCCTCCTGTCAGGTGGGCATGTCCCTCCTGGCCCTTCTGCCCTAACTCATCTTGTCACTTGCTGAAGATCTTATTCCGATGCTTATCACCTTTCTTTCCAGTATCTTTAATGTTTTCTACTTCATTTGCTTTTCCGTCCCTTGTTAGACATACCCAGGAGTCTGCTCTCTACTTACTAACTACCTAACTGACTAACTAACTAGTAACTAACTACATGATGGGGCCGAGACTGGGATGAGGTGAGGGAGGCACCTAGGGTGCACTACTTAAGGAGTTGCTCACTCCCAAGGTCATGCAAGTCCCTTGTGGCCTTGCTCTAGTACCAGCCTGAGGCCACTCCTTTGTGTGGTCATGTTTCATTTAGAATGCCTCCGAAACCAGTTCTTTATCATGCCTTCATTGCCTACTTGCTACTCTTTGTTGAAACCAATTACTCAAAAGTGAATTTCTCATTGATCAAGCTTTTTTAAAAAAAAAAGTTAGTCCTCAGTTCTCTTTGCTTCTCTGTAGCACTTAGCATTTTAATAATATCTTATTATTGATCTCTTTTTTTCAGTTAGCTTTTATGAACTCCCTTTTCACTTCCCAATCCACTCTCCCTCCTCTGGAGAATTTTCCTTTTCTAGACCCTTAAATATGGACTTTTCTTGCGACTCAGTTCATTGATCTTTAAGAACGTTTTTCTGAATCCACTCTCGTCTCACTCCACATCCCCAGAGCTGCAAGTACATCCCATGCCCACCTGGTGGCTCCCTCTTCCTGTTCCCTTTCAGGAAACCATCAGTATCCTGGGCCCCACGCAGCAGCGCTGTGATGCCTTTCTCATGTTCACAACTGGCCCTGTCATTTTTACTTTCAAAATGTGTCTCCTGTGGCTCTTTTCTCGCCTTTCTCATTATGATCACCGAAGTCCAAACATTCATCATTTTATGTCTGACTATGTCCCAACAGCCTTCTAAACATGGTAACTAGATTTGTATCAGAAACCCATATTTTGTAAAATACCTGTTTCCATGCTTTCACATGTTTCCTTCATGTTTTATTGTAAAAATCTGGTTGGTCTAAGAGGAGTTCTCCAACTCCAGGGGCGATAGAGATGGGGAACAGCCTGACTCGGCTCCAGACACTGGGTGGCATGGAGTTCATTGCTGCGGTTCCCACAGTGAAGTATCTGGGACTAAGAAGAAGGACTTTGAGGGGGACAGAGGGGAGCCTGGACGAAGGCCAGGTTCCCAGTATCTTTTCATTTCTACCGTATTCTTCCCTTGTGTGTAGTACGGAGTGAACTCCATAAATACTGGTGAGTTTGTGCATGTTAGGCTTTTGTTCTTACATCTAGCTCACCATGTCCTCTTTTTTCTTCCTCTGTTTATTCCTGCCCCTCTCGCCTCTCTTCCTCTCTTATTTGTTTCTGTCCTGCCTCTCATGGTATTCTTGCCCCATCTTTGTATTTCTTTTCATTCTGTGCTTTCTCCTCACTTTCCTCACTTACTCCCTCCTTCTCTGTCTCTCCCTTCATCCTCCTGTCCGCTCCCGACCCACAGCTCGCTGTCTGCCGGCCTCCGAGGAGGCTCCTTCACCTTCATCATGTCCAGAATCAATCTGCGGATCCGGGAGCAGCTTTTCTCCTCCCTCCTGCGCCAGGACCTCGGTTTCTTCCAGGAGACTAAGACAGGTGGGGCCTGGAGTCCAGGTTTGGGGTTCCCCTGAACCCCCTGTCGCTCAGTTACCCTCCACCACTCAGCCTCTCCCCTCGCCTGCACCCATGGGGCCAGGGCCTGGAGCTGCTTCTCTCTCTTCTGGGCCCGGGTGGCGAGGCAGCCTCCACTGGTGTCTCCAAAAGTGAGGAAGGCTGTTCAGAGGAGGGGCTGTGCCAGAGGGGCGGTCAGGAGGGAGTCTCTGGGGGTTCTCATTACACAGGTCTCCTCACCTGCTCCTTCCTCCCCAGGGGAGCTGAATTCAAGGCTAAACTCGGATACCAAGCTGATGAGTAACTGGCTTCCTCTTAATGCCAATATGCTCTTGAGAAGCCTGGTGAAAGTGGTGGGACTATACAGCTTCATGCTCAGCCTGTCGCCTCGACTCACCTTACTGTCTCTGCTCGAGGTGCCTTTCATGATAGCGGCTGAAAAGGTGTACAATGCCCGCCATCAGGTATGTGTGGCGTTAGGGGGCCCTCCTGGACGTCTTGTCTTCTCAGCCCTTAGGATGGCAGTTCTGACAGGCTTCAGATGGCCCACGACCCCGGGGTGTGTGTGTGTGTGTTAGAGGGAAGGAAGAAGGGAGGGCACCTTTTTCTGGGGAGAGGGTAATTTTCATCAGATTCTCAAAAGAGTCTGTACATAACCTTTCCCACAAAAGATTAAAATAGCCATTTAGAGGGTCTTAGGTAGAGAGTTTACCCCTTGATAGTCAGCACGAGTGTAGAGAAAGTGGAACGTGCAGTCAGGAAGACCTGAGTCTGAATGTTAGCTCCACCATCTCTATTTTTAAAAAATTGTGAAGTATACATAACATAAAATTTACCATTTTAACCATTTTTAAATGTACCGTTTCAGTGGCATTAAATTCTTTGATATTGTTGTGCAACCATCACCACCATCCATCTACTGAACTTTTTTCATCTTCCCAAACTGAAACTCGGTTCCCATTAAACAGTAATTCCCTATTCCTCCTATGTCAGCCCCTGGCAACCACCATTCTGCTTTCTGTCTCTATGAACTTGGTTACTTTACATATTCTATGAATTGGTTCACACAGTATTTGTCTTTTAGTGACTGGCTTATATCACTTAGCATAACGTCTTCAAAGTTCATCCATGTGGTAGCAGGTGTCAGAACTTTCCTCCTTTTTAAGGCTGAATAATATTCCATAGATGCACAGAGCACATTTTATTTATCCATTCATGTAGTGATGGACACTTGGGTTGCTTTCACCTTTTGGCTCTTGTGAATGCTGCATGAGCAGGGGTGTGCGAATATCTGTCTGAGTCTCTGCTTTCAATTCTTTTTGATACATTCCCAGAAGTAGGATTTCTGGATTGTGTGGTAACTTTATTTTTAAGTTTTTGAAGAGACACCATACTGTTCTCCACAGCAGTTGCACCATTTTGCAGTTTTACTAGCAAAACACAGGGTTTCAATTTCTCCACATCCTTCTCCAGCACTTGTTATCTTCTGTCTGTTTTTAAAAAATTACATTCCTAGTACTTATTTATCTTATAACTGGAAATTTGTACCTTTTGACCACTTTCATCCAGTTTCCCTACCCTCGTATCTTTATCTTTCTATTCCGTGTCTCTTCTAAGATCTCTTCCTACGAATTCAGTATTTTATTTTTTTATATCCTACATATAAATGAGCTCATAGTTTTTATCGTTCTCTGTCTGACTTATCTCACTTGGCATAATGCCCTTAAAAGTCCATCCATATTGTCACAAAAGGCAGGATTTCCTTTTTAATGGTTGAATAGTGTGTGTGTGTGTGTGTGTGTGTGTGTGTGTGTATCAGCTTTTTAAAAAAATAATAGCCATCATAATGATTGTGAGGTGATGTCTCATTATGCTTTGACTTTTGTTCCCCTAGTGATTAGCGATGTTAAGCATCATTTTATGTATTTAAATCTTTTTTGGAGACATGTCTATTCAAGTCCTTTGCTCATTTTTAAATTGAGTTGTTTTTAAATTGTTGAGTTGTAGGAGTTCTTTATATATCCTGGGTATTATCCCTTTAACAGATATATGATTTGTAAGTATTCTCTCCCATTGTGTGGATTTCTTTTCATTCTATTGATAGAGTCCTTTGATGCACAAAAGTTTTTAATTTTGATGAAGTCAAATTTATCTATTTTTTATTTTGTTTCCTGTGCTTTTGGTGTCATACCCAAGAAACCATTACCAAATCTGGTGTCATGAAGCTTTCCCCCTGTGTTTTCTTCTAAGAGTTTTATAGGTTTAGCTCTTAGGTTTAGGTCTTCGATCCGTTTTAAGTTACATCTCCACCTTCTGTTAACTAGCTGTGGCTCCTTGGGAAACTGCCCCTTCTTTGTTCATTCAAACACTGGGTGTTGTTTGAATTAGCTCAAATGAAGGTTAAAAAAAAAGTGAGTATCTCCTATACTGCCCAGCACCGAGAGCTCAGTAATAAAAAAATCCCTCCCTCCTTCACTCTCATTTTATTCCTTCTGGACGTAAATGTAAGGAAGAGGGAAAGGGAACAGTATGATTTTTTAGGTAGATTGAAGAGCATCCCGGAGCTGGAGTGAGACATGGGGTCCGTTGTCTTCTGTAGAATCACTCCTGCATGTTTTTCCAGGCAGTGCTTCTGGAGATCCAGGATGCGGTGGCAAAGGCGGGGCAGGTGGTGCGGGAGGTAGTCGGAGGGCTGCAGACTGTGCGCAGTTTTGGGGCCGAGGAGCACGAGGTCTGTCGCTATAAGGAGGCCCTTGAACGATGCCAACAGCTGTGGTGGCGCCGAGACCTGGAACGGGCTCTCTACGGGCTCTTACAGAGGGTGAGAAGGCTGAGTGGCGGGTGGAAGGGCCCAGGGAGGGGCAGGGAAAGCGTGGGAAGCCTGCGGCCGGCTCTGAGGTCCCTGCTGCTCAATGTTCTGGGGACAGGGAGGGGAAAGAGTGGGAAGAGTCTCGCTCAGCCTCGCCTTACCACCCCTCCCCACCCCTTTCCAGATGGTGCACCTGGCGATGCAGGTGCTGATGCTGAGCTGTGGGCTGCAGCAGATCCTGGCGGGGAACCTCACCCGGGGCGGGCTGCTCTCCTTTCTGCTCTTCCAGGAGGACGTGGGCCAGGAAGTGCAGGTGAGTTGGGATTCGCTCATGCTCTTTTTTGCCCCGTTTTTCTCTCTGGCTTCCGAGTCTTGTGCTTTATTGGTTCTCCTCAAAAACAGAAAACAAAACAAACAAACAAAAATCCTAATTCATTGTGTTATGAAGAATTTAAAACATAGGCAAAAAACCCAAAAGACAAACTATAATGAACCCACATGTATCCACCACCTGCTTTAATAGTTATCCATTTGTGACCAATCTTGTTTCATCTGTACCCCACCCTCTTCCCCCGTTCATATTATTTTGAAGGAAATCCAAGATATAATTTCATCTGTAAATATTTCACTATGTATCTCTAAAATATAAACATTAAAAAGTAAAACCACAAAGCCAATATCACACCAGAAAAGTTAACAATAATTCCTAAAATTCATCAAATACAGTCAGTGCTCAAATTTTCACATGTCTGATACATGTAATGTAAGTGTATATATTAAATTTATCTCTCTCGTGTATGTCTGTGGTGACATCAGCCATTGATGCTCAGTGCCTACATCCATTAACTTAGGAGTTGCAGAGATGGCGACACTACCATTCCTTTATTCATTAGCTGGAAGAGACTTCCCCTCATCTGCTATTTGGTTACCCAGTCGTGCAGTTTGATTAGGAAGGCAGAGCTAGCATTATGTTCTTTTCCTATATTTACCAGTTTTCAAAAATCATTAGTTACTTCATTTCAGGCTTTATTTTATAATTTCCCCAGACATTTGTTAAACACCTTTTATGTGTGGAGCGCTTGGGTGGTTACCAAGGTGAGGTAGGCACAGTGCCTGCTTCTAAGGCGTTCCCTGTCTGATGAGGGAAGATGGCCCAGTGCACAAGTAACACACAAGTAACTGAAAAGGGCTGGGATAGAAGTCGCGCTGTGTGGGAGGGTATGGACGTCTCCATCCTTTACAATTGGAACAGTGGAGTATTGGTGCTGTTTTAAATTCATCCAAATCGCACATTGAAAGGTAGACAATCCTTTTTGGATGAGGGGAGAAGTGTGGCTGGGCCGGGGTGCGGCAGAGGTATGTGACGAGCTGGGAAGCTGGTTTCTGGTGGAGCTATGTTTGATTAGCTGCCCCCTCCACTCCTGTTTTCCAGACCCTGGTGTACATGTACGGGGATATGCTGAGCAACGTGGGGGCAGCTGAGAAGGTTTTTGCTACCTGGACCAACAGCCAAATCTGCCTCCACCAGGGACACTGGCCCCCCCCACTCTGCAGGGGCGAGTGGAATTCCAGGATGTGTCCTTTGCATATCCCAGTCGCCCTGACCAGCCTGTGCTCAAGGTACCTGCAACAGGCCACGCGGAGGGAACTGGACCCCTCGCTCCCTGCTGCTTACGTGTGACCAGGCATCACGGCCTGTACATCACTGGCTTCTGAGAAGCCCATCTTACCTGTGATAGAAAGACAAGGGGCGGGGTCCTGAGGGGGAAGAGGTAGGCCCCTTACTCTTTCCTGGCTTTTCTAGGGGCTGACGTTCACGCTACATCCCGGTCAGATGACTGCACTGGTGGGACCCAATGGGTCTGGGAAGAGCACAGTGGCTGCCCTGCTGCAGAATCTGTACCAGCCCCCCAGGGGGAAACTGCTGCTGGATGGGTAGACCATCTCCCAGTATGAACACCACTACCTGCACCGACAGGTGTGTGGGGAGGAAGGAGGCTGGGAGATAGGAGGGAAGAAGCATGTGCAGACAGCATGGGAGGTCATGGAAAGAAACAGGAGTCCATTCTGAGGGAGGCAGGTGAGGAGGTAAGGAGGAGCCCTGCCCTGGGGGTTCACACCCCGGCCTCTGCTCCCATTACTCCGCACAGGTGGCTTTGGTCGGGCAGGAGCCTGTGCTGTTCTCGGGTTCTGTGAGGGACAACATCGCTTATGGGCTGGAGAGCTGCAGTGACGAAAAGGTGATGGCTGCTGCCCAGGCTGCCAGAGCGGATGAGTTCATAACAGAAATGGAGCATGGACTGAATACAGGTACCTTCAGCCAAAAGAGAAGCTGGAGCTTATTCTTGGGGGCAGGGCTGTGTCCCTCTAAGTCCGTGTTTGCGGTCCCCTTGCCCTTTCTGGCTCCCACTTCCCCGCCTTCCCCAGCACCTCGAGCTGTCCGCAGGCAGCCCCAGCCGTCTCCACCCCAGCACCCTCCTTACACAGGGCCCTCAGACCTCTTACCGGTGCTAGTGGAAACACCAGTTGTGTCCCTGCTTGTAGGGGGGTGTCGACGTGGTCACTTGTGTCTGAGGACGGTTGCTTCTCGGTTTCCTCAGATGTGGGGGAGAAAGGGAACCAGTTGGCTGTGGGACAGAAACAACGTCTGGCCATTGCTCGGGCCCTTGTGCGGGACCCGCGGGTCCTCATCCTGGATGAAGCCACCAGTGCGCTGGACGTCCAGTGTGAGCAGGCCGTGAGTACTGGGCGGGAGGGGCAGGGGACATGGGAACTGACAGGTCAGGTGTGAAGGGTCAGCCTGTGCGGAATCAGCCAGAGGGGGGACGACGGCCCACTAGTGGAAGGAGTGTCTGCCTTCTTAGTGGTGGGCACTGGAATGTAGAATATGTGTGTGGGGACCATCCCACTGGGGATTCTGCATGGCTGCCTCTCCCATCCGCTAGTACCGCTGAGAGAAGGGCGGCGCAGCCCTTTACCTGCCGCTCTTTCCTGCCTTCTCACGCTTCATGCCTTCTTTACCCACAACCGCAAGAGACGGTGCCCACTGGGGTGTGGTGTCCGTCCCACTCCTACCTTCCTGAGGCTTTACGATCCTCCCCTTCAGCTGCAGGACTGGCAGTCCCGCGGGGACCGGACGGTGCTGGTGATCGCTCACAGGCTGCAGACGATTCAGAGTGCTGACCAGATCCTGGTGCTCAGGCAGGGGGAGCTGCAGGAGCACGCCCAGCTCCTGGAGGGGCAGGACCTCTACTCCCGCCTAGTGCAGCAGCAGCTGCAGGACTGAGGGCCCGGGGACACTGCGCCCCCTCGTGGCCGTTGTCATGACCCGAGCAGCGCCCGCTTGGAGTCTCCCCGGGCGGTGCCTCTGGTACCTTAGTTAGCTGTTCCTGGGGCTGGAAGCATGATGGACATTTGGACCACGTGTGCTTTTGCCAGGGCCGGGGACGGGGTGCTGATGAACAGAGCTTTGTCTGGTGGCATAATAAGTATATTTTAAAATATCTTTCCTTATTGTATAAGTAGCACACATTCATATAGGAAAGTAAACCTGACCCTGGTTTCACTTCCCAGAGATAACCACGGTTACTATTTGGCTGGTTATCCTGTCAGTCTTTCATCTGTCCTTGATGTACGTATTAGGCAAGGTGACACACATGTTCATGAGGTTGCCTTCCGGTAGCCTCCCCATTCCCACCAGTGTTGGATATATTGGGGGGAACTAGGGCCTGGAGGGGTAGAGCACAGTTCCATAATGAATAATGTTAATAAAAAATTGATAACACCTACTGTTTATGGAGTTTTAATATGGGCAGGAACTATGCTGAGTGTTTTTCATGTATTATCATTTTTAGTCCTTATCCTCAACCCTGTGAAGTTGGTTATTATTATCCCTGTTTTAGAGATGAGGAAACTTAGTCTGAAAGAGATTAAATAACTTTCCCAAGGTTCTACAGTGATGGAGTTGGCGTTTGAATCTGGGGTCAGGCCTGACACCAGAGTCTACACTCCCAACTAACAAATTACATTGCATTTTATGTTCGTAATCTCTAATTCCTAATGAGATCAAGTAAAGCTCTTCCTTCTTGCTCCGAATAGCTCTGATTCCATTATCTTTCTAGTCCCATGGTTATAACTTCCATTCGTGGTCTTAGACTATCTCACCTCCAAAGAGGGTTCCCTATTGTTGGTTCACCTCGTCCAGCCATTGTTCATGAAGTCATTCTTTCTTTCTAGAAGGCACAGAGAACGATGTCACTTCTGTAAAACCCTGCAGGTGCTCTGCATCGCTTTCTGCTCAGGTCTTTCTCAGCGCACGCAGCGTTTTCCAGCCTGTTTGTCCAGCGCTCTCCTGTTGCTCCAGACACACCAAAGTCCTGCCCTCCTAATACCTTTGTGCCTTTGCATGTGGTTTCCCGGCACTACCCTCCCCCGAATTACCCCACTTTCTTCAGACTTAACTCAGGGTTTAGTTCTTCCAGGAAGCCTTCCCTTATCTCCTCTGTCTGGAGGAAGTGCCCTTTCCATGTGCACCATTGCTCTGGGGGTGCACCTCTTTCTCAGCCTTTATTAAACTCTGTAACCCTCTCCCCCTTTGTCTTTCCATTAGACCATGAACTCCTAGAGGCGGGGAGGGAGGCCATGTATCATAATAAGCTTTATACTGCCTGGTACAGGGCACGATTCATAGTGGACAATAATAAATGTCTGTTGGATAAATGCATAAATCTCTTTCCTCCACTGTCCTCATTCTCCATCATCCCTACATGGACCAACCACTGAAATCCAAAGCTGTACACATTAATTGGTTACCGGGAGGGACTTACCATTGAAGGTTCCTATTCTAGGAAACAGAAGCTTTCACATTCCGGGAAATAGCAGGTACTTTCCAGCCCTAGCAATGCACCAGCCAGAACTTGTGTTGTTTTGGACTTTTTTCTGCCTGGCAACTATTGGGAGCAGGGTGGGGCCAGAGCAGGGCGTTCCTTATGCACATAAGCCTTTGCTTGTCCTGCTGCTGCCTAGCTAGCTGCTCCACACCTGTTCATCTCTCAGGTATCACTAGGGTGAAATATCCATTTGGTCAGAGTGAAGGTTGGCCTGGTTCTTTCCCCTCCCCACCAATTGCCCTTCCTCTGTTCATAAAAGAAGAATAATTTCTTTATCTCCCAACCTTATGGAACTTCAGCTCTCATGGAAGAAGATGACCTGTTAAAATTCTCTGATAGCCTCAGTACAGTGAGTCTCACAGACTCAATACTTGAAACCTGCAAGGCATCATGAAAATAATGGAGCAGTCAATCTCATTTCATAGAAAGGGAAACTGGCCTGAAATCACACTGCTAATCAGCAATGGATCTGGGAGGAAAACTCGGGCATTCTGATGGGCAGTACAGGAAGATGCAGCAGACCGTAAGATGTACTGGAATTTGTTCTCTCAGGGGAAACATCCAGGTGAACCTTATGTCAGGCACACAGATAAATAATCCCTGACAGTTGAAGTAGTCCCTCTAGATAGACAAACCCCTACATGCCTGGTGTGTCTGGTAACCATAGATACCAGTAATTCTGACTTGTCCCGGAGTTCTAGTTCTTTTCGTTTACCCCTCCTACCTTATAACACATTTGATTTCCTTTTCTTGTCACTTACCTTCAGTATCTTTCCCACTCAGTCATGTTTTACTCTTTCCAAAGGAAGCTATGAGTGGAAAGGGGAAGCCTTAGGAAACACTCAGATTTCTTTGGAGCCCCAAACAACCTCTACCCCGTCTGCCCTGCCCAGCACTGAATTTCAAGCCCTTTGTGCCCCCGTCAAGTGGGGTAACCACAGCATGGCTGTCGTGGATCAAGAGGAGGGACAGTGGAGCTAGACTTTTCAGGGAAAGGAGTAGGGAATGAGGAAAACAAAGATCTTCCTTGTATTGGGCTCTGAGTGAAAGGGGCACCTATTTATTTGAGTCTGATGCCATCTAGTGATTCGAGGAAATACTGGGTTTCCAACCCAAAATTTTATGGACTTGTGAATTATAATAATTCAATAATAATAACGATCATTTATTGAGTCATTCCTGTGTGCTACTGCTGTGCTAAGTGCATGATATACTCGTATGTCTTCTTATCTTCAAGATAATCCTGTGTGGTAGATATTGCTCCCTATCTAGGAATGAGAAAATAGAGATTTAGAAACATTTAGTAACTTGCCTGGGTCACACAGCTAAGGAAAGGTAGACTCTGCCTAACTTTATAACAAAACTCGAAAGAGTTGCCTGTATTTCCTGTATTCATTTACCCTCTAACTATTCTTTTTTTTTTTAAAGATACAATTTATCTGAATAGGCAATATATTAATGTGGTTTAAAACTCAAAAGGCACGAAAAGGTGTACAGAGGAAAGCCTCACTCCCATCCTCCCGCATAGTTTGCCAATACCCTTCAATAAGCATCCCATGCTCTGAGCTTTATGTTTATCCTTCCAGAGAACTTTAATGTATATTGAAGCATGTATGTGTATATATTCTTCCTCCCTATTTTTACAAATAGCAGTTCCCCAAATTCCTTGTTCTGAACTTTACTTTTTAAACTGTAGAAATATATGACTATATAGTATTCTATTTTATAGAAGTACCATATTTCATTTAGCCTGTCTCCTCCTATCGATGGGTAGCTGGGTTATTGAAAGTCTTTCACTATTGTGATCAATGCTTGCATAGCCATTATAATACACATGTGCGCGAAATTCACTGGGATAAAATCCTGAAGGGGGAGTTGCTGAGTACAAGTGTATATATATTATTAATATTGATAGATACTAGAAAACTGCCTTCATAGAGATTGTATTAATGCATAGTTCCACCACCAATATGCGATTTTATCTATTTTCCCACATTCTCACCAACACAGAGTTTGGTTAACTTTTTAGATTTTGCCAATCTTATGGATAAAAAGTGGCATCATATTGTTGTCATTTGCTTTTCTTTTATTACCGCTTAAGTAAGAACCCAGAAAGAAAAATTGGGATGCAAGAAACAAAGATGAGAAACACACAACAACAAGAGCAAACCTGTCTAAAATATTGGTAAATTAGAAGGAGAAATGAAAAATGACTATAACTATAAAAATCATTAACAATAATAACTTTTAAATTTAAGAACAAGACAGATAAATCACAAATAACGTGAGAATAAGGCAGATAAAGAAAATCATTCTAAAATCTTTGCCTTGTGTGGAAGGAGGGTACAGATATTATCAACTTCAGTTGTTAATCAGTTGTTGCCAAGTTGTCATGTTAAAAATTTAGGGGTAGCTCTATATAATAGAATTTAAAACTCTTAGACCAGTAGGGGGAAATTCAACATTATTTAAAAATTTAATCAATTTAATATAAATCATGAAAGGAGAAAAAAGAAAGAAACATAAAAATAGAAAACAATGTATGATAATAGAAACAAATCCAGAAAACTTGGTAATCCAATAAATGTAAATAACTTAAATTTAGGAGTTAAAAGAAAGAAGTTCTCAGAATGGATTGATAGAAGTGTTATATACCCTTCCCATGAGTGACAAAAAATCCCTTAAGACATGAAAAGATTAAAATCAAGACATGCAATACAATACACAAAGTGAACAATAACAGAAGACAGCTTGTGTGGTTACATTGCTATTTAAAAATGCAGCCAAAGACTAAAGGCGACTGTAGAGACCAAGATGATCATTGCATAATGATAACAAGAAGTCACCGGAACATTATACGAAAACTGAATCCTTCTGCACCAAGCAACAAAGTCACAAAATATATAAGAAGATGTAGACAGAATTACAAGAAGAAATTGATCAATAAAAACACATCTCTCAATAATTTCAGATTAAGCGGGAAAATAAATAAGGATATAGAATAATCTTGCTAATGGCCTTGTCTGCAATATCTGGGAGTCAAAAGATACCCCTTAAAACTGATAAGACAAGTAGTTGTATTAGAAGGTATTTAGGAATACAAAGTTAAACACAAAGAAAGTGGGACAGGAGGGGAGAAGATATAAGCTAGTTTTATGATGTTCATAGCAGAAAACTAATAAACTATCCAAAGAAAGAGGGAACTAATTGCATTATATAAAAATAAAATTATCAAGACAACCCCAAAATATTCAACTTCTTAAGTAGCTGAAAAACTGCAATTTAGAAAACCACAAAAAAGACATAGTGAAAGGTTTTTTTAAAAGACATACTCATGTAAAAAGCATATTTAACAAAATAACCTCCAATTTGCACAGCTTATTTGCTATATTAATAATTGTAAATGGGCTTCACTCATCCATAAAATAAAAATATTTCTAGATTAGATTAAATGAAAAACTCTGCTGTTTCCCATATACAAAGGACCCACCTAAAATAAAGTGACTCAGAAAGGTTCATTCACGTAGTCAACAAATAAAATTATGGGTAAAGACATCATAAAAGAATGCAAACGAAAAGGAAGCAAAGGTCAGAATTTTAAACAAAAAATATAAATCTTATTATTTGGTCTGAAATTCAGATGAAAAACAACAACAAAAAATGAGTAAGACAAAAAAAAGTCACTTTATAATGGAAAGTGTAAAATTCATAATGAATATCTGAGATATATAAGTTCTAAGTAGCATATAAGCAACTTTCATAAAGCAGAAATTAAGGTGCTAGATATAAGGAAAATATTCGGAAATGTACTACTAATAGGTGACTTTAATTCACTTTTCTCAGGACTCAGACCAAGTAAACAAAAAATAAGTATGAATGCAGAAGATATTATTAACATAATCAAAATTAGATCTGATGGATATATATTGGATGTTTTTCATTGAAAATAGAGAATATAACTTTTCAAGTTCCAAAAAAAATTAATGAAATTGACCACATATTATGGCACAAAAAAAACCGCAATAAGTTCCCCAAAGTAGGAGTGATATAGATAGTATTATCTGACCGTAATGCAACAAGCTAGATAATAATAAGAAAATCAGAAAAGATAAATGCTCTTCCATACAGAAACTTAAAGAAATGGTCTCTTGGGCTAAAGTGTGGTGGGGCGGGGGAACAAGTGAAAAACTTCTAGAAAAATGACAATTGAAAATCACACGTCAAAACTTTTGGGATATAGCTAAAGCAGTGCTCAAAGGAGAATTCATGACCTTAATTACTTACATCAGTGAAAGGAAAGAATAAAATCAGTGAATTAACTGAAAAGAACAACAAAATCAAATGAAAGCAGGAGGAGATAATAAAGATAAATGCAGAGATCAAAGAATTAGAAAACTAAAAACCAGTAGAATGTATAAATTCAGAATCTTTACATTTCTTTCAGTAAGATAAACATCATCAACAAAAAAGTAGAGAAGTTGCAAGTAAAGAAAATAAGAAATAACAAGGACAAAATTAATACAGGAACAGAGGAAAAATCAGAAGAGACTACTTTGTTTAATTTTATAGACATAAAATTAAAAACTTGCATTAAATCAATGATTCTCTTGAAAAATATACCAAACCAACCCCTACATAGTTAGACTATCTATATAGAATAATTTCCACAGAAGAAATAGAGAAAATTGTTCTTGGGTTATCCCAAGGAAAGCTCAAGGTCCAGATACAGGGGAATTTAATAGTCTTTAAAAGAAAAAAAAAAGATAATTCCAATTCTAATTAAATGGCTCAATAGTATCAAAAGCATTATTTTAATGAAGTAAGTTTAATATTAATGTTAAACTATTACAATGCACAAAATAAAAACTATAGATGAATTTATTTATTAACGTTGATGCAAAAGTCCTAAAAATGTACTGCAAACAGATTCTAGCATAGATTTTTTAAAAACTGTCAGGACCAAGTTGGGTTTGTTCTAGAAAACCTTTGTGAAGTTCATAACATTATAATTTCAGTGAGTGTTTCCTAGGAACAGTGAGTTCAAATGAACAAATTAGTAGAACAAAAGACCACGAACATTCACTTTTCCAGGATGAGGTGATAGACAAAACCATCATAAGAGAATGGTATCATGTAATATACAAAAATCAACACTGGGTGGATACACTCATCCAGGCATTGTATCAAAGGAGTGATTGTTAATTTAGAACCCAGAACCTTTACTTCCTCAGTTCTCAAATGGATTCTCTGGGTGAGATCATGAGTTTGCTTCAGACATTCCAAATTCCAATTATTTTTATTGTTTCTCATATCCTTTTCTACTTCCCTTTCCCCTCATGTGACAGCTCCCTCTAGTTTGGGACTACAATCACCACTGAGGGAGAATTAAGTGTTTTGGGCTGGCAATGTTCTCACCCTGGTAATTCTCACCTTCAATTAAACTGTAGCTCAACACACAGTGTTCTCTAAAACTCTGTTTTAATTTTCTGTCTAGTAGCTCAGAATATTTTTCTAACTTCCCCAAGCCAGTTTATGTTTCTGGTGATAGGTGGGTGTAGAAAGAGGAACATGAATTTAAATGTACAGCATATTTCAAATTTAAATTCATCAAAATAGCAATTGAAGGGGAATTTATATCAGGTAATAGGGAGGATTACTTGCTACCCACTTCAAGGAACAACCATATTGATCACCCCCAACTTCTCTCCCTAGAGAACGGGAAGAGAAAGAGGAAGAGAGATGCAAAATATGAACTTACATAAAAAATCTCAGAAAAGCCCATATCTAGTATAAGTAGGGCTCTTAGCTGAAGTTAGATAGGAAGAGAAGCTCAAAATGCCCCACCTTGTTTTTCAAGTTCATACTGATGGAGAAATATTTTTCCTGTGATTCCTCAAATGACGTAGATGATTGTCGTGCAGGAGACCCTGCTTGCTGCGCCATTTTTCAGGCGGGGTGGCCTGCGGGGTCTCTGCTCCCGCTCCCCACACAAGAACGCAGGATATGGTGAGGCCAAAAAGGAACACCCATGGAGCCACAGGTAGGGGAGTCATACCACTATGGTCTCACTGAAGGCTGGGTCCACCGGATGCGTGACCTGCCATCCGCCTTTCCGCCAACCGACCGACGACTCTCCTCCACTCTCCTAGACTCTGTTCCTCTACTCTCTTCCGCTCTCCTCGGCTCCTCGGCTCCTCGGCAATCCTCGGCAATCCTCGGCAGTCCTTGGCAGTCCTCGGCTCTCCTCCGTAGCCGCAGCAGTTATACCAGCGGCCAATCGGCTAACCAGCCACAGCCAACGGCCATCCACCACCCGAGCCACCACCTTTCCACGTGAGGCCAAGAGCCTGTAAAATACTTTCTGGGGCTGTGTCCCCACAATGATGTTGATCTGCCAGCAGTTCCTGAGTGTGGGCTGGGATCGTGTCTCCGTGTCTCGTGAGACCCAAGAATGGAAACACAGATCCAAGAGAGGCAAAGAGTTTTAAAAAGAGGATAGTTTATTGAAAGCAAAAAGTCAAAGCTCCGGAGGGGGTCCCGAATGGGGGTGCCCCGTGACTGAGGCAAAAGCTTGTACTTTTATACCTTCCCTTGCCAGTTTGGTGAAGGGGAGCTGTTTGAAGAAGGAAACTGTTTGAAGAAGGGAACTGACGCCTTCTAATGAAATTCTAATGAAATTTGTCTACCAGGTTTGTTCTGCTTGCCCATCCTAAAGGAATTAGCAAAGTAACACACTCTTATCTATCAGATCAGCTCCATTTGTCAGGCCAAAAAGAATTTTATGATTAACCTCAAGACCTTGTTACACTTTGTCCTTGAGCAAAGGAGTGATTTCAAAACCTGGAGTTTTAGGATATGGCTGTCTTTGTTTATTCCTCCAGGGACCTCCCTGTCTACCTAGGGACATGCTAACTATCCTGTATCAATATAAGTAGAATACAAACACAAAAATGGGGGGGAAAGAAGCCAGGCCACAGCCTCTCCCTTTGTTAGCTGTCTCCCCAGAACTGTATAGTCTCTGATAAGCCTGGGGACCTCAGATCCTCTCGCTGTAGACATTGACACTAAGCACAGAAAACAACTCAACAAAGTTTCTAACTGGACAAATCAGATGATTCAGTTCATTTTAGCTGCATCAGAGGCCACTGACGAGGGAAACTCACAGGTTGGTTTTGCTGTTTCTTCTTAGTTCCTATAATAGGCTCTATGCCATTCCTTGCTTGTGATACACGCGGCCACCGATTTCCTTTTTTGTGACAGGCTATGATGCAGGTCTGTTCTAACACCAAACAGTCATAATAAAATTCTTCAGTTATTTTGCCCCTTTGTGCATCTTATCATTATAGAGATGCTGAAAGTTGAGAAACAAAGCTTTCCTGGGTTCCCAAGTAAGGAATACAGTGCAATGGAAAAGCACTAGTTACGTGAACTTTGGTTCATTCTTTCATTACTTCATCTATATAATGAAGAATCATAATAGTATATACTATGAAGGGTTGTGATGATTCTCTCTCTTCCTCTTTCTCTCTTACTCCCACCTCCACATATTCTTTCTTTTACTTTTTAATTAATTTTTTAAAATTTATTGGGGTGACAATTGTTAGTAAAATTACACAGATTTCAGGTGTACAATTCTGGATTACATCATCTATAAATCCCACGGTGTGTTCACCACCCAGAGTCAGTTCTCCTTCCATCACCATATATTTGATCCCCGTTACCCTCATCTCCCACCCTCCGTCCCCCTTACCCTCTGATAACCACTAAACTATTGTCTGTGTCTATGAGTTTCTGCTTCTCATTTGTTTGTCTTGTTCTTTTGTTGTTTTTGGTTTATATGCCACATATCAGTGAAATCACATGGTTCTCTGCTTTTTCTGTCTGACTTATTTCGTTCAGCATTACACTCTCAAGATCCATCCATGTTGTCACAAATATTCCTATTTCATCTTTTCTTACCGCTGAATAGTATTCCATTGTGTATATATACCACAACTTCTTTATCCATTCATCTATTGAAGGGCATTTTGGTTGTTTCCATGTCTTGGCCACCGTAAACAAAGCTGCAATGAACATTGGAGCACACGTGTCTTTTTCTATAAATGTTTTCATATTTTTTGGGTAGATACCCAGGAGAGGGATTGCTGGGTCATATGGCAATTCTATGCGTAAATTTTGAGGAACCTCCACACTGCCTTCCATAATGGCTGCACCAGTCTGCATTCCCACCAACAGTGTATGAGAGTTCCTTTTTCTCCACAGCCTCTCCAACACTTGTTACTATTTGTCTTGTTGAGGATAGGCATTCTGACTGGGGTGAGGTGATATCTCATTGTGGTTTTGGTTTGCATTTCTCTGATGATTAGTGATGTTGAGCATTTTTTCATATGTCTATTTGCCATTTGTATGTCCTCTGGAGAAATGTCTCTTCAAGTCCTCTGCCCATTTTTCAATTGGGTTGTTTGTTTTTTTGGTGTTGAGTTGCATGAGTTCCTTGTATATTCTGGATACTAGCCCCTTATCGGAGGCACTGTTTGCAAAAATCTTCTCCCATTCAGTTGGTGGCCTCTTTATTTTGTCAATGGTTTCTTTTGCTGTGCAGAAGCTTTTAAGTTTCATATAGTCCCATTCGTTTATTTTAGCTTTTACTTCCATTGCCTTTGGAGTCAAATTCATAAAATGCTCTTTGAACCCAAGGTCCATAAGTTTAGTACCTATGTTTTCTTCTATGCAGTTTATTGTGTCAGGTCTTATGCTTAAGTCTTTGATCCATTTTGAATTAACTTTGGTACATGGTGACAAATAGCAGTCCAGTTTCATTCTTTTGCACGTGGCTATCCAATTCTCCCAGCACCATTTATTGAAGAGGCTGTCTTTGCTCCATTGTATGTTTTTAGCTTCTTTGTCAAAAATTATCTGTCCATATTTATGTGGTTTTATTTCTGGGTTCTCAATTCTATTCCATTGGTCTATGTGTCTGTTTTTCTGCCAATACCATGCTGTTTTAATTATTGTAGCCCTGTAGTACAAGCCAAAGTCAGGAAGTGTGATACCTCCATTATTGTTCTTTTTTCTTAAGATTGCTTTGGCTATTCGGGGTCTTTTGTGGTTCCAAACAAATCTGATGAGTTTTTGTTCTATTTCTTTAAAATATGCCATTGGACTGGGATTGCATTGAATCTGTATATTGCTTTGGGTAATATGGCCATTTTAACTATGTTGATTCTTCCAATCCATGAGCACGGAATGTCTTTCCATTTCTTGGTGTCTTCTTCAGTTTCTTTCAAAAATGTCTTATAGTTTTCAGCATATAGGTCGTTCACATCCTTGGTTAAGTTTATTCCTAGGTATTTTATTCTTTTTGCTGCAATTGCAAAAGGAATTTTTTTTTGTATTTCTTTTTCTGAGATTTCATTGTTATTATATAGGAAAGCAATGGACTTTTGTACGTTGATTTTGTAGCCAGCGACTTTACTATATTCGTTGATTGTTTCTAATAGCTTTTTGGTGGAGTCTTTAGGGTTTTCTATATATAGCATCATGTCATCTGCAAAGAGTGATAATTTAACTTCTTCATTCCCAATTTGGATGCCTTTTATTTCTTTCTCTTGCCTGATTGCTCTGGCAAGGACTTCCAACACTATGTTGAAAAGCAGAGGTGATAGGGGACAGCCCTGTTGTGTTCCTGAATGTAGAGCAAAGGGCTTCAGTTTTTCACTATTAATTATGAGATTAGCAGAGGGCTTGTCATATATGGCCTTTATTATGTTAAGGTATTTTCCTTCTATACCTATTTTATTAAGTGTTTTAATCATAAATGGATGTTGTATCTTGTCAAATGCTTTTTCTGCATCAATTGATATAATCATATGATTTTTGTCCTTTATTTTGTTTATGTGATGTATCACATTGATGGATTTGCAGATGTTGAACCATCCTTGTGCCCCGGGGATGAACCCCACTTGGTCGTGATGAATAATCTTTTTAATGCATTGTTGTATTCGATTTGCTAGAATTTTATTTAGGATTTTTGCATCGGTATTCATCAGAGATATTGGTCTGTAGTTTTCTTTTTTTGTGCTGTCCTTGCCAGGTTTTGGTATCAGGGTAATGTTGGCCTCATAAAATGAGTTAGGGAGTACTGTCTCTTCTTCAATTTTTTGGAAGAGTTTGAGCAGGATTGGTATTAGATCCTCTTTGAAGGTTTGGTAGAATTCACTAGTGAAGCCATCTGGTCCCGGACTTTTGCTTTTGGGAAGGTTTTGGATGACTGATTCAATTTCGTTACTGGTGATCAGTCTGTTTAGATTTTCCAGTTCTTCATGGTTCAGCCTTGGAAGGCTATATGTTTCTAAGAACTTGTCCATTTCTTCTAGGATATTGAATTTGGTGGTATATAGTCCTTCATAGTATTCTTGGATGATTCTTTGTATTTCTGTGGTGTCCGTGATAACTTCCCCTTTTTCATTTCTGATGTTGTTAATCAGTGTCTTCTCTCTTTTTATCTTAGTGAGTCTAGCAAAGGGTTTGTCAATTTTGTTAATCTCTTCAAAGAACCAGCTCTTTGTCACATTAATTTTTTTCTATTGTCTTTTTGTTCTCTATTTTATTTATTTCTGCTCTAATTTTTCTTATTTCCTTTCTTCTGCTAACCTTGGGTTTTACTTGTTCTTCTTTTTCTAGTTCTTTAAGGTGTAACATGAGGTTATTTATTTGGGAGTTTTCTTGTTTCTTGAGATAGGCCTGTAATGATATAAATTTCCCTCTTAAAACTGCTTTCGCTGCATCCCAAAAATTTTGGTAGGATGTATTTTCATTGTCATTTGTTTCTATGTATCTTTTTATCTCTTCTCTAACTTCTTCTTTGACCCAGTCGTTCTTTAAAAGTATGTTGTTTAATCTCCATGTATTTGTGTTTTTCCCCGCTTTCTTTTTGCAGTTGATATCCAATTTCAAAGCCTTGTGATCAGAGAATATGCTTGGTATGATTTCAATCTTCTTAAATTTGTTGAGACTGATTTTATGTCCCAATATATGGTCTATCCTTGAGAATGTTCCATGTACACTAGAAAAGAATGTATAGTCTGATGTTTTAGGATGAAGTGCTCTATAAATGTCAATTATGTCCATTTCATCTAATGTGTCATTTAGGGCTGCTATTTCATTATTTATTTTCTGTTTGGATGATCTATCCATAGCTGTCAATGATGTATTTAAGTCCCCTAGTATAATTGTGTTTTGGTCAATTTCTCCCTTTAGTTCTGTTAGTAGTTGCTTGGTATATTTCGGTGCTCCCTGATTGGGGGCATAAATATTGATGACTGTTATGTCTTCTTGTTGTACAGTCCCCTTCACCATTATGAAATGTCCATCTTTGTCTCTTGTTATCTTTTTCACCTTGAAGTCTGTTTCATCTGATATCATTATGGCTACACCTGATTTTCTCTGGGTACCATTTGCTTGGAGTGTCAATTTCCACCCTTTCACTTTGAGTCTATGCTTGTCCTTGTAGCTGAGATGTGTCTCTTGGAGACAGCATATGGTTGGGTTTAGTTTTTGATCCAATCTGCTACTCTGTGCCTTTTTATTGGTGAGTTCAGTCCATTTACATTTAGGGTGATTATTGATATGTGAGGATTTCCTGTCATTCTATCTTTAGTTTTCTGGTAAGGCTGTGTCTCCATTGTTTCTTTGCCTTTTGTTGTTGTCTATTATTTCTGTGTGGTGGTATTCTATGATGTTTCCTCTGTTTCTTCTTTTATTACAGTATATATTTCAGTTCTGGATTTTTTTGAGTGGTTACCCTTAAGTTTATGTAAAAGAAAGTTTGATATTTAGAGTATTCCATTTTCTTCAGCACGCTTACTTTCTCTATTCCGTATTCGGTTCAGGCCTTTACTCTCCCCTTTTGAGTTTTGGTTGCCACAAATTGTCCCTGTTGATGGTGGTCGAATAGCCTCCTTTAGTATTTCTTGTAGTGCAGGTCGTGTATTAGAAAATTCCCTCAGCTTCTGTATGTCTGGAAAGGTCTTTATTCCTCCTTCATATCTAAAGGATATCTTTGCTGGATATATTATTCTTGGCTCATGATTTCTCTCTTTCAATAGTTTGAATATTTGGTTCCACTCCCTCCTGGCTTGTAGAGTTTCTGCTGAAAAATCTGATGATAATCTAATGGGCTTTCCTTTGTAAGTTACCGTCTTCTTTTCCCTGGCTGCCTTGAGGATTCTTTCTTTGTCGTTGATTTTAGACAGCTTCAATACAATGTGCCTTGGAGAAGGCCTGTTGGGAATGAAGTAATTAGGTGTTCTATTTGCTTCTTGGATTCGAGGGTCCAGTTCTGTCCACAAGTTTGGGAAGTTCTTATCGACAATTTGTTTTAATATATTCTCTGTTCCCTTCTTTCTTTCTTCTCCTGGTATGCCCATTATTCTTATATTGCTCTTTCTGATGGAGTCAGAAAGTTCTTGTAGAGTTCTTTCATTTCTTTTAAGTCTCAAGTCTCTTTCTTCTTCCATCTGTGTCATTTCCAGGTTTCTATCTTCGATGTCACTGATTCTTTCCTCCATCTGGTCAACTCTACTACCTAAGCTGGTTATTTCATTCTTAATTTCTTCTATTGAGTTCTTAATCTCCAGAAATTCTATTTGGTTCTTTTTTAAAATTTCAATCTCTTTCGTAAAATGCTCATGCTGTTCTTTGATTGTGTTTCTGAGTTCATTTAACTGCCTATCTGTGTTTTCTTGCATCTCATTGAGTTTTTTCAGAACTGCAATCTTGAATTCTCTGTCATTTAAGTCACATATTTCTGTATCTTTAAGTGCCTTTTCTGGAGATTTTTCACTTTCTTTCTGAGCTATCTTGTTGCCTTGGTTATTCATGGCAATTACTGGTTTACTATTTCTCTTCCTAGACATCTACAGGAGTGGCTTCTGCAACAGGTTGATAGGAAGCGTTCTATAAATGTCAATTATGTCCATTTCATCTAATGTGTCATTTAGGGCTGCTATTTCATTATTTATTTTCTGTTTGGATGATCTATCCATAGCTGTCAATGATGTATTTAAGTCCCCTAGTATAATTGTGTTTTGGTCAATTTCTCCCTTTAGTTCTGTTAGTAGTTGCTTGGTATATTTCGGTGCTCCCTGATTGGGGGCATAAATATTGATGACTGTTATGTCTTCTTGTTGTACAGTCCCCTTCACCATTATGAAATGTCCATCTTTGTCTCTTGTTATCTTTTTCACCTTGAAGTCTGTTTCATCTGATATCATTATGGCTACACCTGATTTTCTCTGGGTACCATTTGCTTGGAGTGTCAATTTCCACCCTTTCACTTTGAGTCTATGCTTGTCCTTGTAGCTGAGATGTGTCTCTTGGAGACAGCATATGGTTGGGTTTAGTTTTTGATCCAATCTGCTTCTCTGTGCCTTTTTATTGGTGAGTTCAGTCCATTTACATTTAGGGTGATTATTGATATGTGAGGATTTCCTGTCATTCTATCTTTAGTTTTCTGGTAAGGCTGTGTCTCCATTGTTTCTTTGCCCTTTTGTTGTTGTCTATTATTTCTGTGTGGTGGTATTCTATGATGTTTCCTCTGTTTCTTCTTTTATTACAGTATATATTTCAGTTCTGGATTTTTTTGAGTGGTTACCCTTAAGTTTATGTAAAAGAAAGTTTGATATTTAGAGTATTCCATTTTCTTCAGCACGCTTACTTTCTCTATTCCGTATTCGGTTCAGGCCTTTACTCTCCCCTTTTGAGTTTTGGTTGCCACAAATTGTCCCTGTTGATGGTGGTCGAATAGCCTCCTTTAGTATTTCTTGTAGTGCAGGTCGTGTATTAGAAAATTCCCTCAGCTTCTGTATGTCTGGAAAGGTCTTTATTCCTCCTTCATATCTAAAGGATATCTTTGCTGGATATATTATTCTTGGCTCATGATTTCTCTCTTTCAATAGTTTGAATATTTGGTTCCACTCCCTCCTGGCTTGTAGAGTTTCTGCTGAAAAATCTGATGATAATCTAATGGGCTTTCCTTTGTAAGTTACCGTCTTCTTTTCCCTGGCTGCCTTGAGGATTCTTTCTTTGTCGTTGATTTTAGACAGCTTCAATACAATGTGCCTTGGAGAAGGCCTGTTGGGATTGAGGTAACTAGGTGTTCTATTTGCTTCTTGGATTCGAGGGTCCAGTTCTGTCCACAAATTTGGGAAGTTCTCATCGACAATTTGTTTGAATATATTCTCTGTTCCCTTCTTTCTTCTCCTTCTGGTATGCCCATTATTCTTATATTGCTCTTTCTGATGGAGTCAGAAAGTTCTTGTAGAGTTCTTTCATTTCTTTTAAGTCTCAAGTCTCTTTCTTCTTCCATCTGTGTCATTTCCAGGTTTCTATCTTCGATGTCACTGATTCTTTCCTCCATCTGGTCAACTCTACTACCTAAGCTGGTTATTTCATTCTTAATTTCTTCTATTGAGTTCTTAATCTCCAGAAATTCTATTTGGTTCTTTTTTAAAATTTCAATCTCTTTCATAAAATGCTCATGCTGTTCTTTGATTGTGTTTCTGAGTTCATTTAACTGCCTATCTGTGTTTTCTTGCATCTCATTGAGTTTTTTCAGAACTGCAATCTTGAATTCTCTGTCATTTAAGTCACATATTTCTATATCTTTAAGTGCCTTTTCTGGAGATTTTTCACTTTCTTTCTGAGCTATCTTGTTGCCTTGGTTATTCATGGCAATTACTGGTTTACTATTTCTCTTCCTAGACATCTACAGGAGTGGCTTCTGCAACAGGTTGATAGGAAGCGGTCTTTCTTTTGTTTTCCAGGACTTGTTGGTAGAATGTTTTATTTTTTCTCCAACTGCAGCTTATTTTTCTTCTCCCACACAGTAGTGCTATGTTTTCTCTGCACTATTCCAGCTTCTCACACAATGGGGGGATTCCCTGGGAGATGGGCTTCTCCTTTGTTAATAGTTCATCTACGTCACAGGGCACAGTGTCCCGGTGGGTATGCAGAAAGCTTTTGATGCTGCAAAGCTCTTCCAGCTCCAGATTCAGCATCCGTATGTTTCAGCAGTTCTGTTTACTCCTGCAGGGATCTTCCCAGATAGGTGGGGCCAGGGGCGGGGTGAGTTGTGAGAGGTGGCCCAGAGCAATGGCAGCGACCACCACCACAGCCCGTCCTGCTTCCACAGCTCCCTCCCCTTTGCCGGAACTAGTTGGGCTGCGAATTTGTGTCTGCGGTCCACAGTTCTCAGAACACAAATATTCTGTTCTTTGATCTGACACTGCTACTGTTCCTCTTCTAGTACCCGGGCAGGTGGGGGCGGGGCGAGCTCTGGGATGGTCGGGAGGGGGTGGCTATTCTCCGTGCCTAAGTCTCCGTTCTCTGCTCGGCAGTGAGGGCTTAAACCATCGTTTTCAGCCTTCTTCCCTCAGTCTTTTCTCCGAGGTCTCTGCCATGAGCGTTGGGTTCAGCCGTGTTATATGCTGTCCCCTCAGCCCTGTGGGCCACAAGTGGAGCCCTTGCAGTCCGAGTTCTTCCCTCTCCCGCAGCTGCGGTAGTTCCGGGAGGCAGCGAGCTCGGAGCACTGAGCTAGGTCTGCGTCCTGCGCCTGCGCGGCTCCGTCTCCGCACTTCTCCCTTCCCTTCTCCCCCGCTAGTGCGATTCTTCCACCTATAGGTGATTTCGGTAGTGGGCCTCTTCGTCTTGCCTGTCTGCTGTGCAGGGAGTCCTTTGTGGAGTTTTTGTTCGATTCATTGTAAATTCCAGGGGAGCTTTACAGAGGCTCACCTCACGCTGCCATTTTTTTAACCCACATATTCTTTCATACAGTGCTTAGAAAACTTACTCATAATAAGCAATCAGCAAATATTAGTTCTTATTGTGATGATGTAGGCAAGTCGGACCTTAGTGTTGATGGGCCTGGGACACATTTGCCCCAGCAGTAAGAAAAAGCAGCCGTCCTAACTTTCTGGATCTTCATTCATACCTCCCCCCATCCCACAAAATGTTCTCTCACCACCTCTTGGCATCTGGGAACTGCTTCTCTTCCCAGAAGTACAAGCCCCCATTTAATCTATATTCTCTAAGCCCCATTCTTTCTCCTCTCCTCATGGACTCTCTTTTATCTCTGAGAGAAGCTGCAGAAGCCCAGCCAGGGTACGGCCTGCCAAGGAGAGAAAACAGGCTTAGACTTATGCCTCATGTCCTCTCGTGCTTCTACTACTTCTGATAACCTCACTCAATCAGCCTCAAGTCAAATGTTTTTCTCCATTTCCAAATAACTTGAGATACATGGGAAAGACTAAAGTAGGTGTGGGTAAGAAGAAGGGAGGAAGTTAAAGTTCAGTGGCTTGATCTCCTTCTAACTGCCGCCTTTTTACTCAGTTTCACACATGGCCTCCCAAATGGGAGCAACACAACCACCCACCTCTAGAAGAAGTACTCCCAGTCATGGGTCATATGCTTTGTATGCAGTGTCTACCATTTTCTGGCCCATGGTCGGTCTTCTTATTCATGAATATTCAATTCTACCTGAGGGATGTGGTGGGGGTGGGTCAACATTTCTGTTCCTGTCCTATATTAGTTAGGCTAAGTCAGGCCAGGCTGCGGTAACAAACAACACACAGTGCCTTAAGTAAGCAAAAGTTATCTCTCATTCATATAGCATCTGTTGTAGGTTTGAGTGATTTTCAGGGTGGCTGCCTTCCATGACGATTCAGCTAATTAGACTACTTTTATATTCTGATTCCACCATTTCAACACAAGGCTGTCTTGGTTGACTTGGTAGGGGAGGAGAAGAAGAATCATGCAATGATATAATAGTTAAATTTTTGATCGAGGACTTTTTGTTCACTAACCATGGGCTAGAACCAGTCACATAGTCCCAGCGACTAGGAGGTATCATTTTCCATATACCCAGGAAGTAGAGGAAACCTTGAACACTAGGGATGTCTTCCACACCACTCCATCTGTTTCTTTACCTATCATGAACTCCAAGAGAAGAAATTATTATTCTGAGTGGTCAGATTCCAGGGTAGGGCGTGTTCACTAAGAGTGCATCAGAGTACATTAAAAGGTTACATAGTTGCATTTCTCTTCTCTTTTCTGAACCCCATTTCTGCTATCTTGAAGAGTCCCTTTGTGACCCAATCATCTTTCTTCTTCCCACAGTATTACTCATGTGCTTGGAAGTTCTTAATCCTTTAGGATTTACACTTGGCAAATGATACATGTAGGATTTAAGAGGGAACATGAGACCTTGCTTGGGGTCTTATGCTTCAGAGAAGCTTACCATAAAACTCTTTGGCATGTCAGGGATTTGACCAGCTAATAATAAACTTTTGATTTACAATTTGCTATTACTATTTATGGGTAGAGCTTTCCCGAGGGCATCCCAGCATATTTGGTAAGGCATAAATCAAGTATTTCTGGGTCGCCTGGTCAACTACCACCATAATCCCATCTTACATACCCATCAAAGCATGTGTTTCTTTAGGGAAGTGAAGAAGCAAAAAAAAAAATTCTATTGTATCTTCTCCCATTCAATAAAGTAGTGTGCATATACTTATTTATTGTGGATAATCAGTCATTTTAAAGGGATTCCAGATAAACTTTTTTGTTTCACTGTTTATCTCCTCTCTATTATCCACATGTACTGGGTATTTTGAATTCCTAAATTTTCCGTTTGTCAGGCCAATTGCATCAAATATCAACTTCATCACGAGCTCTTTCTAGACAAAGTTGTTAGAGTTTAGCCTTTTTGTGTGCTCCAACATTACAAATTTATTCATTCTTCCTGACAGTATAGGGGATTGTTTCCCCGACACTCCACATAGGTTATACATTTCTTGAGGACAAGGGACTTGTCTGTTCAATCACTGCACAGCCCATAACATTGAGCATGGATAGCTCTGTGCTAAATACATGATAATGCACTTATAATCCACTTTGGTGAAGAGGAGTCTTGCTCTCCTTGGTTATCAAGTATATTTTCTTGCAGCTCATTTTTAGCAGAAGATCTTATCTTATTCTAAATTGAATCCATTGAAAGTCATACAACTGGAACTTCCTCATTCCCATCTTTCTTACTCCAAATCTTTCATTCTTACTCCATTCTTGTATCTGAAGAAGCGTTCCTTTTTATTGCCAAGCCTGACAATCGTTCTTATTCTTGAATTCCAGTCAGCATTCTTTTTTCGGGGTTGATGGTGGTGGAATTTCTCCCTTTTTCTCCTTTTTATCTTCAATTTCTATTATCTACAGATGCCTTCCATTTGCCTCAGAAACTTGTGAAGGTCTTTCCTATCTTAAAAGCAATGTTTGTTTGGTGTTGCTTTTCTCTTAAGTGACAGTCTCATCTTTTTCCTTATTTTCACTTCCAAATTCTTGAGGGACTTTTACATTAACTACTTTCGTTTTCTCATTCCCAATTTACTTTTTACTGTTTTGAAATATAGCTTTTACCTCTAACACTCCATGTCCCATTAAACGTTATTGGTGACTCACTAATTATAAAATACAATAATGTTTTCTTATATTTTATCCTTATGAACATTTTTGCAGCATTTTATTCTCTTGAGAATCCTCAATTCATGGCTTTTTTTTTTTTTTTTTGGCCCTGTTTTGGTTTATAGGAAATCATACTCTCTAGGTTATTCTCAATCTCTTCTATTTCTTCTCTGATAACTCCTCCACCACCTTCTCTGAAGTCCTGTGCTTCAGAATGCTGTCTACTTTCTTCTTAATTAACACACCTTGTGTTGGCAATGCAAACCACCCCATAGGAAGGGAGACATACTTGGTGAGGACAGGCCAGGGACACTGCAAAATGAGGATAGCAGGGTACATAATAAACAATGTGCTCAGTTCTTCTAGGACCACCTACTGTGTAGAGTATTTTTTTCTTTTTCTCATAGCCCATTTTCCACGTAGCTAAACTACTGTCAGGGATTCCACAGGTAAACAATTCTCGAGTAGTATAACACATTTATGAAAATATTCTACCCAGAACCTAATGATGCAAAACTTCTCTATCTTGATTGGTTGTCAGTGTGGGAAGTTTCCAATCCTGGGTAGGCCAGGAAGGTATACACTTAATGAATATGTTTTGCCTGAGTGTGTGGGGGCAAGCCCCATTCTGAAGAGGTTGATGATTTTCCTGTCTCATTTTTTTCCTTCCAGAATGGTTTCTGGGTGGGTTCCCTGGGTGGTGGCTCTGATAGTGAATCTGATCAGGCTGGATTTCTCTGTGACTCAAAGCAGAGACTCTCCAGGTAAGAACAGAGGGATTTTTTTTCAGGTGTGTATGCAAGAATTGGCATGGGGGAGGGATGCCTTTCCATATAGGTCCAGGGTATAGACCAGACTGGACATGGCTTCTGGCTTCAAAGACAGTGTTCTCCCTTTGATGAGAAGTGTTTCTTTACTCTTTACCACATGTAATGGACTGCAGAGAAAGGGACTTCCTATACCAGAACCACAGATTCAAGGTGTCGGGAGGCAGGAAGAAGGGAAACATTTTGTCTTGTTTAGGGTCCTTGTTGGATCAATGCCAGTTAGGAGAACTGCAAAAATGGAGGCAGTCTGAGACTAACTGCCATTCTTCAGCCCCGAGTTTGCTCTGATGATTGTGACTGTTTCTGTATTTATCCAATTGGACTATACATGAACAAAAGAAATTGGAAACAAAGATTGCTTCTTTTGGCATCTGTTAAGCCCCTATTATATGGTCAGAATTGTACCAAGCAATTTTGAGAAATAAGAGTTGAATACGTTATTCTTGTCCTCAGGTTACTGGGTACATGTATTTATTGCTGTTATTCTTCTAGCTGACGAGATAGGCTATGCAAACATGAAGCAATATTGCACTATGAAACATATTTATCAGCAGAAAACAGGATCTAATGAACTAAAAACAAAACCTCTTTGAATGTCAAAGTCTCATTAAATACAAAAGAGGAACAAACCTGGGGGAGGGTGCGTGGGAGAAGATCGTTATTCTTAGAGAAAAGAAAACTTTCTGAGCATATAATGCCCATTAAACAACACAAATGAAAAAAAAATTAGCCCAGATCTTAAATCTGAACCAGATCTAAATTAAAAAAAAAAAAATTCCCCCTGATTTTGACTGTAAGAGGGAACAGAGACTAAGAGGTGAGAGCATCACACGAAATCAGCTATTGAGTGAGAGATGAGTATGGCTGACCCAGGAAGGACGCTGCCGTCCTGGCAGCTCAGCTTAGCCATTCCTGAAGGAGCCTGCTGAACTTAGAAAGGAAAGTAAATTTACAACTCAAGGCCAGTAACAACGATCTTTCAAGTCTCAACTTAGACACCATTTCTTCAGGGAGATCTTTCCTGCCAACATGCATTATTAACCCGTTTGAATTTCCTTTCATCATTGTTCTCAAGTGCATAGAATCGATCTACTCTTACCCAGTGAGTTCACAGCATATTGTAATCAGTGGTCAGTAGACTCTCTCCCCTTTTCCCTTGTCTCCATTCTCATTCCTTCTCTTCCATAAATATCCATGTGTCTGGTGTGTCTTTAAGTATGAGGGTGGCCTTTGAAAACATGTAGCATTGTTTTTTCTGTGTGTGTTTTAATAAATGTCATTGTGTATTAAACACATCCTGTTTTCTTTTCTCAGTACTATGCTTTTGAGCTCTCCCTCAGTGTTGTTGGGTGTGAACCCAAACACACTTTTATCAATGGGGAAGCAGGTCAGGGAGGGTAAGTGTCTGTTTCTATGTAAAACTACTGGATTTAGAACTAGAGCTCATAACAACTGAGACCTATCCCAGATCTATTTACCAGTGTGTCTCTTAAACTTTTCCAGATCTTCAAATCTAAGACAAATATCATGGTCTTAGTCTGTTTGAGCTGCTACAACAAAATGCCACACACAGTGTGACTGATAAACAATAGAAATTTATTTCTCCCAGTTCTGGGGTTGGGGAGTCTAAGATCAAGACTCCAGCATGGTCATGTTCTGGTGGGGGCTCCCTTCCTGGTTCATAGCTGGCCCCTTCCTGGTTCATAGCTGGCCCCTTCCTGGTTCATAGCTGGCCCCTTCTTGCGAGGTCCTCGCATGGTTGAAAGGGTGAGGGATTTCTCTGGAGCACTAATCCCGTTCATCAGGGCTCCACCCTCATGGCACCTCCCAAAGGCAGCAACTAATGATGCCATCCTCTTAGGGAGGTAGGATTTCAACATGTGAACTTTGGAGGGACATAACGTTCAGCCGTAGCACACTATGCTCTACCAGTAAGAGGCATACTTTTTCTTTCCTTTGAGGACTGATTGAATAGCTTTGGACAATTAAATTACTTTGGAGAACATGAGAAGATTAGAAATGAGGTACAATGTATGAAAGTTAATATATGGCTCAACTTAATCACTCTCAATATTAATAAAGTACTTTGAAAGTAGAAAATCATAATAGAGAATGGAATTGGATTTTTTTATTCCATCTTAGGTGGCAGTGTTTAATTTAAAAGTTCCCAAAGAAGGGTTAAGCAAACCTTATATTCCCTATCACCGTGTTGTTGCAACTACTAGATTGTAGGTATAACATGTCAGTGATGATGGTGATGATGGTGATGATGAAAGGCAACTTGAATTCATGGGTTAACATTATTTCACCCAACATCAATAGAGGTCATGAGGTTATTACCGCATTAGAGCCAACAGCAGGGATGAGGTCTCTGAATAAGAGTACAAAGGAAAAGGTCCAGACAAAATTCTTGGAGAAAACCCGTAGTGAGTTGAAGGCAGAAGGGGAGTTGATCTCACACCTACTATGTACCTACTCTGCATTTCTTTGCCCCACCTTCATTATTCTTTCACTTTCTCCAGAAAGAATGTATGGAATGAACCAGCTAAGGTCAAGAATACTAATGAATTATTCCACATGGGATATAAGTCTTTTGACTTGATAATAAAGAGAGTTCAAACCTTGGGCTTCTGAAAACCTTGTTGGAGAAACTTAGCACAGTATCTGGCAAAACATAGTCAATAAATATTTGTTGAATGAATGAATGAATGAATATTTGTTGAATGAATGTTTATGTCTCTTGGGAATCTCTTTGGTTTGCTTCTTTCGGTTACATGTCTCCTGTTTGGCTGGTCTGCAGGCTGGGCCACAGGCTTCATCCCACTAGATATCTTTGCTAAGAGGAACGAGGGTGGGGTCCAGGGATAAAAAAAGTTATTTTGGCCTATTTACTGAGGTCAAAGGCCACTTCTCAAATCCATGCAGCCTGGCATAATTTACCAGGTAGGGTTTCCTAAAGGTGGGGGCTGGTTTACAGTCTTTTTTTTTTTTTTTTTTTTGGTTTTTCAGAAGATTTTGTGACTCAGGCCAAAGCTGACTGATACTTCACCAACGGGACAGAAAGGGTGCAGCTTGTGGTCAGGTTCATCTATAACTTGGAGGGGTACGCACGTTTCGACAGTGAGGTGGGGAAGTTTGTGGCCTTGACGGAGCTGGGGCGGCCTGATGCTGAGTTGTGGAACCGTCAGCCAGACATACTGGAGAGAAGTAGAGCCGCTGTGGATGTGCTCTGCAGACATAACTACGAGCTGGGTGCGCCCTTCACTGTGGGGAGAAAAGGTGAGGGGGAGGGCAGGTCTGGTGGGTTCAGGGAGCTCCCTCGTGTGAACCTGGCCATCACTCTTCCTCCTCATGAGAAGCGACTTCCTGCTTCGGGACAAATGGATTAGGAGCAGGGGAGTCTGTGTATAGGCTCTGTCCCCAGCTGTGACTCACTCATTATCCTCACAGGTCAGGTCACTGTGACCTTGGTCCTAGGCCCCCCAGGTTCTCAGGGACTTTCAGAGCTAGTGTATCTCAACCACGAGGGGTAATGGATAAGGGGGGACTGTCTGATAAGGCCTAAATTCTCCCTGGGGGCACTGCCACATCCAGTTTCTGAGATTTCCTCACATTTCCAGTTTCCTCTTGGATGGTCTGGGAAAGAGCCTATAAAGGGCAGAGATAGTCTTTTGTGGTTTTCCTTCACAGGGTCATTTTTCTCTCCCTTTCTAGTGCAACCAGAGGTGACAGTGTATCCGGAGAGGCCCCCAAGCCTGCAGCACCACAACGTGCTGCTTTGCTCTGTGACGGGTTTCTATCCAGGGCACATCACGATCAGATGGTTCCGGAATGGGCAGGAGGAGAGAACGGGGGCCGTGTCCACTGGCCTTATTGGGAATGGAGACTGGACCTTTCAGAAAATGGTGATGCTGGAAATGACTCCTGAACTCGGAGATGTCTACACCTGCCTTGTTGAGCATGCCAGCCTGCCAAGCCCTGTGTCTGTGGAGTGGAGTGAGAACCAGTTTCTTGTACCTCTGGGCCCGACTCGGGGTCCTGCTGACTCAGTACAGGGCCTGTTACCTCCACATTCATCTTGGCACAACACTAATTCTTCTTTGCCCCGATCTGAGGGACTCAGGGCATCACTGGCGTCCTTGAGTTAGGGGGGGAGAAACCATGGCAGATACCTGTCCTTATATCTTCCAAGCAATAAGGAGGTCTAATCACCTTGTCACTTACTTCCAACGTGGGGAGCTAGTATCTTCTAATACTTTGGTCTTGGCATTAGGGGGCATTCGTATGGGCTACAAGATTCTGTAACAGAAACTTAATGGGTGAAAACCTGGGCTTCAAGGAACCATTTCTAAATTTATGTTCTCCGGATGGCATTGAATTGCTACCCAGCACAGGCTCTGGGATTTCAGGACGGTGCGCCCAATATCGGCAGCTTTTTACTAACGTGGAGCCGTTTCCCGTAGGAGCCCAGTGTGAGCACCCTGGGAGAAAGGTGCTAAGTGCAGCGGTAGCCTTCCTGTTTGGGCCCATCTTCCTTCTGGTGGGGATCGCCATTCATCTCAGGGCTCGGAAAGGTAACGGGCCTCTGGGAGCACCTGCCACTGGCCCTGGGGTTTCCCCACTTCCCACTTTCCTAATGTCAAAGATGTGAGGCGGGGAGGCTGGCTGTACTTCTCAGGATCGCTGGGATAGTCTTTTCTGAAGCAGAAACATCCGGGGTCAGCAGTGATGGAGCTCTGATAAGGCAGGTCACCCCCTACTCCTCAGATAATGACAACATTCAGTCCTAACTGGAATGTTGTGTTTCTTCCCTCTCTTTCACTCCAGGATGTGTGGAGACTCAGTTTTCTGGTGATGAGGTAATGTCTTCCTCCCTGTCTTTGGATGGCAGATCATTTTCTCAATCCCTCGGCCACAGGGAGACGTCATGGGGGTATGATGGAAGGGTGGCTGTGTCTGCTGAAGCCCTCGAATGGGAGGGTGGGGGTCTCTCATGAGACTTTTATCACTGTCCCTGCAGGTCTCAAGAGCTGTATCCCCACCACCACCATACTGAGGTCCTGACTGAAGCTTCTCGCCTGGAGCAGTACTGCGTGGTGTGGGCCCTACACTAAGTAACGGACACTCGTGAGGTCACTGCTCTGGAGTGGTCCTTTTCTGTGAGGCCTTGGAGGAGTTCTGTGTTCCGAGATCATGCATCTCTCACGTTTCCGCCCTTCTTCCTCCTGCTTGTATATGCCATGAGTCCCCATTTCCAAGGACAGTGTCCAGAAATTCCCCTAAGACCTAACTCCTTCCAGTCCCAAACTGTTCACTTTCTGTGGTCCAGCACTAAGCCTGTGAGTTGTTACACCCAAGTCCTTCTCTCCTCCAGCTTCCGTCCCCATTGTCTTCAGAAGACAGATGCTCAGCTCATCACTGTTTCCTTTTCACTATTAAAAAAAATATTTTTATTATAAAATGAAACAGATACAGACAACTACACAAAATGTATAATTTAATGGATTATTTAAGGCAAATCCACTGTAATCACCACTCAGTTAAAGAAATAGAACTTTGCCGGCCACTGCGGCCTCCATGTGCCTCAGGCCGGTCAACCCCTCCGTCCTCTCAGAGGTGATCATATGCTGACTGCCATGGTAACCCTTTCTTGGTATTTCTGTATAGTCTGTTCACTCAAGTATGAGTTCCTGGACAATATAGCTCAGTTGTCTTTTATGTCTCTTATACTTGACAGGTTTCTCCTCCATCCCTTTCTTTTCCTTAGCTGAACTTTTGACCTGCAGAGTTTTCCATAGTCTGGATTTTGCTGACTGCACACACTTGATGCAGTTTAACATATCCTGCCGTCCTCTGCATTTCCTGCAAACAGGCATCTGGCTACAGCGGGTGGATCAGATTTAGCTTTGGTTCCTTTGGAAAGTCTATGGTGGGAGAGGGGTGCGGTTTTTCACCAGGAGGCACACAACGTCTGGTTGTCTCTCTTTTTGTTATGTCGGGAACCATTGATGCTCATTGCCTCGGTCCTTTAATTCACTGGGGATTGCAGAACAGAGATATTCTATACGTCATTTCTATGCTTCATTCCTTCATTTCTATGCTTTATTGCAGTATCTTAATATAATGTTACTACATTTTAATGTAACATCGCTCTCAAAAAATGTGATGATAATCTAAGTCACTATTTTTGCTGGGATGCCCAGGTGGTACTTTCTTTAATGTCATTTAAGTTGTGTTTCTCAAATAAACCACATTCTTTCAATATGTGGCTCAAATCTTTTTTAATTTTAAGAATGTTATATTGAGTTCTACTTTTTAGTTGAACTCCAGGCCCGCCCGGTGGCTCAGGTGGTTGGAGCGCTGTGCTCCTAACTCCAAGGTCACAGGTTTTATTCCCACGTAGGCCAGTGAGCTGCGCCCTCTGCAGCTAAGATTGTGAACAACAGCTCTTCCTGGAGCTGGGCTGCCGTGAGCAGTTGGACTAGGGTGATAGGGGAGGCAGAGGAAAGGGGGGAAAAAAGAAACTCCTTTTCACCTTCTATTGAGGCCTTCTGAATCGTGTTTATTTATTCTTTTGTTCCTTCTTGTTCAGTCTTCATTACTGAAATGGATTTTTTAAAATTTTCTAATTATTTCCTGAGTACTATCACATTTCTGAAACTTTCTGATTCTTCTTAAAAATCATAAATTTTTAAAAAGTTTATTGGGGTGACAATTGTTAGTAAAGTTACATAGATTTCAGGTATACAATTCTGTAATACATTATCTATATCTCACACTGTGTGTTCACCACCCAGAGTCAGTTCTCTTTCCATCACCATATATTAGACCCCATTTAACTTCTTCTACAGCCCCGCGCCCCCTTATCCCCTTACCCTCTGGTAACCCCTAAACTATTGTCTATGAGTTTTTGTTCTTTTTGTTGTTTGTCTTGTTCTTTTGTTGTATTCAGTTTTATATACCACATATCAGTGAAATCATATGGTTCTCTACTTTTTCTGTCTGACTTATTTCACTTAACATTATAATCTCAAGATCCATCCATGTTGTCACAAATGGTCCTATTTCATCTTTTCTTACCGCCGAATAGTATACCAAAAATTATAATTTTTTATTTGACATGTTGCATTTTGTAAATTTAAGGTTAATATAGTATGATTGCGTTGAAGAAATATTTATATGTTATATTATTATAGTACAATATTATTGTCCATTTTGAGATTTTCCCATTGTGATTTATATTGTTATTTCATATCTTCTAACACTTCCTTAATGACTTTTAGCTTGTTTTGAAAGACGTTACAATTTCATCTTTTTGGTAACATGATTTTTCTGATGTGCTTTCTTGTCTGTAAGGGTTTTATTCTGCTCCATATTTTCTTCTTACTCACTCTAACTCTATATAAGATATGGCTTTAGTCCTTATCTGTTGCTTTTTTTTTCAATCTGTTGCTCTTTTTACATTAAATTAATTTTCTTGAATTTTAGAAGGAGGCAACTTCAGGACACTTTCCTTCCCTTCACAGAGCTCCCTCTTTTGTTGTTTTTGCATTGTGCTCAAAAATAGGGCAGCTTGCTTTTGGGAGTTCCCGACTCGATTTCCATCCCTTGCTTTGCACTTCTTTTCCTTCATCTCCTTGTCCCTGCCTGGCTCAATTTTTTTACTTTTTTTTATTTTTATTTTTTTTATTGGGGAAGGGGAACAAGACTTTATTGGGGAACAGTGTGTACTTCCAGGACATTTTTTCCAAGTCAAGTTGTTGTCCTTTCAGTCTTAGTTGTGGAGGGCACAGCTCAGTTCCAGGTCCAGTTGCCGTTGCTAGTTGCAGGGGGCGCAGCCCACCATCCCTTGCGGGAGTCGAGGAATCGAACTGGCAACCTTGTGGTTGAGAGGATGCGCTCCAGCCAACTGAGCCATCCGTGAGGCAGCTCAGCTCAAGGTACTGTGTTCAATCTTAGTTGCAGGGGGCGGAGCCCACCATCCATTGAGGGACTCAAAGAGTTGAACCAGCAACCTTGTGGTTGAGAGCCCACTGGCCCATGTGGGAATCAAACTGGCAGCCTTTGGAGTTAGGAGCATGGAGCTCCAACCGCCTAAGCCACCAGGCCGGCATTAAATTTTAATTAAGCAGGTTACCATTTTTAATACCACCTATGTATTTTGACCCAATATAGAAAGTTGGATCCGTGTTAGACATGAAGGTTCACAGTTTATCTTCCCGGACTTGTCATTAGCATTTCACACGCCTTTGGCTTTGTCTATATGCCTCCCAGATGAATTCAAATTTAAGCATAATTTCCACTACAGCATGATGTTAATTAGGAAGTTTCCCCAAATCTGGCAACAACGCTATCTCGTTGTGACATTTCTGAGGCTTCACAGTTAAATCCATTGTAGCATTATGGAATCCGTAGCTCAAGATCGTGGAGAAAGTCTTCAGAAAAGTTTTTTGTTGCTGTAATAATCCAATTCATGGACTGTTTCAGGAATGGTTGGAAGGTGGGTTATTCTGTAGTAACTATGCTTCAATTGCCATGCAGTACGCCCAGGAACAGCCCATTTCATCTTCTGAACATTTGATTTGATGAATCTTGTTTGATTTTTGATGAATCAACTTCTGAACTTGTTTGATGAATATTCACTTAAACACTTGGATATGAGCTCTCGCCTGAAGGTCAAATCTCTGCCATTTATCTTGCAGTGTTTCTAAAGACATCCTACTACTTCTGTTAACCCCACACACTTCTGTGCTTGGGTCTCCAGTGCAATGACAGACAATGACAACACAGAAGGCTTTGCTTTAGAAAACATCATCCTGCAGTGGCATGCCTGAAGTTGAGCTTCTAGTCTTTCATGGTTAAGGCTCTTCCTCCTTCCAAATGGCCAGTTCTCTTGAGTGAGTGAGTGAATAACAGAGTGGCAGAAATGGAAAGGCAGTAGTAGCTTTGAATGTCCAACACACCTTCTCCAACACAATCTTTTCGATCTTCATCGAAAAGACTGAAACGTGAACCTAGACCGGCTTATTCGGATCCAGTCAGTTGCCAGTGGGACGTTCCTTTTCTCTTCCATTGACTTTACAGCCAAATAGAGGCAGCTCAGTTCAGCACACCCAAGGGGCTGGGGCTGTACCTTCATTTTGGACGGGAATCTGTCCAGTAAATTCACAGCTAGAGAAAGTGTCTTAGTGTCGAAGCCACAGAACTGAGTTAGACCTGAAAGTTCTTTTACTCCCAAGTCCCTTAGCCTTGCAGGCATCCTGAGGTCATTACCACGTGCAGATTCAATTTTGCTCAGGCCGCAGACCTCTCTGGCTGACATTTGACTCCTGTTCCAACAGGGCATTCAGCTGATGTGGCAGTTTCCGAGAGTCAGTTGTTGTCAGTGCCTCTATCAGCTTGGTCATGAATGCGGCTTCTCAGTGGTAACCACCCTCCCCAGACCTGCTCTCACTCTGTCCCTGATATCAAATCCCAGAGGCATAAGAGGCGAGAGGACTCACAGGCAAGAGGGGAAAGCCTTGGGGAGGGGGAACTGCCCTGGGTGGGGATCTCCTCAGTGGCCTCCCCAGGTGACACTGCCCTGCTCTGAATCAGCTTGGAGCCAAAGCCCTTAATTTTTCTTAAAGGACCTCACATTTGTCTTCATTGACTCAGAAACCACAACAGTGGATTTGGACAGATTCCCTCTGCAGTTTAGTCTCTGGAGGGGAATACACGGATTGTTTCCAGATAATTTTCAGACACTCAATGAGATTGGAAAGTCAAATTTTCTAGTTGCTTGTGGCGGACACACAGGAATCAAAATACAGCATTTCCAGGACTGAGGGAGTAGAGATGTGTCTTTTGTGTGTGCGATTCCTGGGGGCAGTGTTTGACCCTGGATTTTCCAAAGAACTTATTACTGAGCAAGTCTTTCCACTTCTTGCAATAAAGTCAGAGAAAACAGAAGCCACCTTGCAAGCAAGCGAACCAGAGAAGAAGAAATGAGGTGTCCTGAGTGAAATCAGAGAGGGGTCCTTTCCCTGAGGGGTCCTATTTTTAGGGTTCTGATAAACAACGTGTTTGGAATGGTAACCACATCCTTTTAAAACAACTTCTAAAAGAAGATCATTGAAAGGCATTTAGCAAGTGGTTGACACAAGGTAAATGCTGAAAAATCAGTGTTTGATTCAAACATAGTGATGGTTCCAGCGTGACCGCATCTCCCAGGTGTCAACAGAGAGGTGGGCAGGGATTTTCCCAAGGACCAAAAAGAAAAGCATCGGGACATATGGTCATCTCACAGCCAGGGACAGTGCAGGGCCCAGTGTGAACAGGTCATGGGTGTCTGTTCCTGTTCAGACTCCAATGCTGAGCACTTAGGACAGAATGTGTAGAACTCAGCAAATGTACCGGTCAGCCTGATGAATAAGTGTGGCAGGTGTGAGGGCACAAGGAAGCCCTGTGACTTCTGTTGGAGCATAAACTGAAAATTGTTGATGTACGTACCCTGCAAATGTCAGTAGGTGGATGGATGGATGGACAGGTGGGTGGGTGGGTGGATGGATGGATGGATGGATGGATGGATGGATGAATAGGTGGGTGGGTGGGTATTATCCACATCCTGTGTATCTCTCTACCTCTGTCTTTCTCTCTCGACCCTTTGCCTGTATGTTTCTCTGTCCATATCTATCATTGTCCCCTCATAATCACTCCTCCACTTTCATAAGTAAGTGGAGATAGGAATAATCTTTTACCCGGTTTTATAACGTCTTGCCTGTATATTGTATTAGTGGTTACACCACACAAACAAAAGGAAAGGAATCTATGAAAAGCAGCATAAGAGAAACAGAAGCTTCTCATATGGAGACCAAGGCTGTGCTTTACTTGCAGAGTTGAACCAGCTCAAAGTAAACAGGGAGTGGGAAAGTGACAGACTAGTTGTGCACTTGCTGATTCAAAAGGAGGGTTGCTTCTCCAGATCCCTCTCTGTGTGTCCTTCAGTCTCGGCTCTCTAGGTCCAAGCCCAGAGTGGCGGTGTCCACATGTGGCCACAAGGCTGAGGACAGAAGAGCCAGCTCCCCTTTCTCCTCCTCAGCCAGGACCACCCCAGGGTCTCCTGCTCCCAGCACTTGGACAAGGCTCTGCCCAGAAGGGGGTGTCCAGGTCACAGGTCAGGCTCAGGGCCTGTTCACCTTTCCAAAATCCTGGTTGACAGTGACATTTCTTCCCACCACAGAGTGACTCTGGGCTTTGTCTCCAGCACAGAAGCAAGCCTCCAGACCATAATAGCCAGGACTCACCTGTGCAGTTTTCTTACTCCAAAATCCCTGGTACTGCAAGACACAGTCACTCACCTTTCCGGATGGGCCTTGGACTCTTGGATTGCCTTCTTTGGTCCTACAGCTTCTGTGGTGGAGGCCACTCATCCCAGGAATCAGCCCTGTGAGTCATCAACCAGGAGATTTGGGGATAGGAGCCCTGAGGTGTCAGGTCCCGGAAGGAGGGAGTCTCTGGAGAATAGGGGAAAGGAGGAGAGAGGAAGGAGCCAGGGAGGAGAGCAAAACAGGAAGGATTGAATTAAAGGACGTGTGCATGTGCGTATCTGTGTAAGGACAATGTGACATATAATATAATAAGAAATACATATTTGGTCTTCACCCTGATTCCTGGCACAGAGCTCTTAAAACCCTTGTAATTTCCTGAGTGACAGGGATGATAGGCACATCTTTGGTTATAATATTTGGTCTGAGTGCCTGATTCCTGACACAAGAGCTTCTAAGACCCTTGGAATCCCTGGAGTGACAAAAGTGGCCCACTGGTGTCCTAATGAGATGACTGGAGGCTGGGTCCCTAGAGAGCTTCTGAATATGGGTTTGTTGTCAGAGGAACTATGTGATTAGAGGGTTGGAACTTTCAGCCCCCCTCCAACCTCCAGGGAGGGGACAGGGGCTGGGATTGAGTTGATCACCCCTGGCCAATGATTTAATCAATCATACCTATGTAACGGAGGGTCCATAAAACCCTAAACAGTGGGACTCAGAGGCTTCTGGGTTAGTGAGGCATGGAGGTGCTGGGAGGAGTGTGCGCCAGGAGACACCACGGAAGCTCTAAGCCACCCCCTTCCCCGCCCTACGCATGCCTTCTGTTTCCTTGTTCCTGGGCTGTATCCTTTATAATGAAACAGTCAGTAGTATTGAAGTACCTGTCGTGCAGGGTGGCCTGCAGGGCCTCTGGTCCCACTCCCCACATAAGAACGCAAGATATGGTGAGACCAAAAAGGAACACCCGCGGAGCCATAGGTAGGGAGTCATACCACTATATTCTCTCTGGCGGTCGGACGAGACACACGCAGTAGTAGCCACAGGATCCGCAGTCAGCCATTCACTTCTCTGCCTGCCAATGAACCAACCAATCAAAGCAGCCCCGCAGCTATATCAGTAGGCAATTGGCTAACCGGTTACAGCTGATGGCCAACCAATCACAGCTGATGGTCATCCACTACCCGAGCCAGCACCTCCCCATGGGAGGCTGAGAGCCTAGAAACTGCTCTCTGGGACTCTGTCCCCACAGTGCCTTTGAGTTCTGTGAGCCATCCTAGCAAGTTATCCAACCTGGAGACGGTTGTCATGGAAACCCATGATCTGTAGCTAAATCAGAAGTGTGGGTAGCCTAAGGACCCAGTACTGGTGACTCCCATCTGATGTGGGGGGAAGGCAGTCTATGGGACTGAGTGAGCCCCTCACCTGTGGGGTCTGCACTAACTCCTGGTAGTTGGTGTCAGAACCAAATTGAATTGTAGGACATCCAGTTGGTGTCCACAGAGAAATGGAGAATTGCGTGGTGTGGAAAAACCCACCCATGTGGTGCCAGAAGTGAACTGTGAGTGAAAACAGACCTTAGTAGACAGGCGCAAAGGAATTTCTGGGGTGCTGGGGAGGGAGAGCGAATGGCAGGTCCTAAGGGCCCAGTCCTGGATGTTGAGGGACCCACTCCCTGGGTCATGCCCTCACAGCCCAGTCGGGGTCCAGCGCTGGGCGGCCTGCGCTCTCAGCCCTCAGCTAAATGGACCGCCTCCTTCTCCTCGCTGATGAAGCTGGAGCTGCCTGGCCAGGCCCAGAGAGTGGTGCTGTGGGCGGTGAGATGGCCCGGCTGCGGGCAGCCAAGGAGGCCATGTTCCTGGAGGGTCCCTTGCAGGACTTATCTTGGGATCTGAAGACCGTCCGTGCTACGAGCAGCTCAGCGGTGAACTTAGTGCTTCCTGTCTGCGGTTCGCGGCTGGTGGCAGAACTGAGGTTGCTGGCAGCAGGGCTGCCGGGCCTGGGCCAGTCGGCAAGGAACCCACAAGCATACACAGAATCAGGACCCCCAAACCATACACAGGGAAAGTGACCCTTGTCCTTTCAATCCCAGATACAGATCTGAAAGAATTCAGGTCTCCAGTTTCAGTTGATAATATGATAGGTTGGAAAGCGATACAAGATATAGAGAAAAAATAGAAGGAGGCGGGGGAGGGGTGGTTTAGGGGAATGAATGACAATTTGAAATGGGGTGCTCAGGTAGGTAACATTTCAGCAAGTCTTGAAAGAGGTGAGGGGCTGGGCCATGCGGTTAACTGGGGGAAGAGCGGTCCAGAACCGCCCTCTCACGTACCTGGGCTCACACTGGGCCGGCACTAACCATGCAGATGGAATGGAGGTGCCTAAAGCCACCACTTCCTGGGAGGGGGTGGGGAGCTGGGTTTCTGTATCCTGTCACTAAGTCACGGCCTGGGGTTTCTTGGCGTGGAGGAAACTGGGAAAGAAGGGAAGGTCCTGAGGTGAGTCCAGCCCCCATCCTGCCCTGAGCTCTTTCTTTCTCCAATCCAGTGTCCCCCAGGGTTGTGGTGACCCAACAAGAGGACCCGAGGGCAATCACACGCTGTCTGCCATACTGTGCTTCTCACCTGCCATCAACCCTCTCACCTGGCTGCAGGAAGGGAAGGTGCTGAGCCTGGACTCAGCTCTCAGGGGGACCTAACCTGGGGGTTGGGGACACATCCATGATGGACAGCTGTGAGGGTCCTCCCCAGAGAGGAGCTGAGACACACCTGCCTGATGGAGCACCTCGGCCGGAAGGGGCCCTGAGTGTGACCTGGGGTGAGGTGTCATCAGAGCACAGGGGTGAGGGTGAGGGTGGATCTCATCCAGACCCTCCCATGCTCTCTGTCCCTGTGTCTGAGGCCCCTCCATTTCCCTCTAAAGGGAGATGCGGGAATGTCCTCAGTCACTCTCTGATCCTTACACCTCACTCTCATTCAGAAGTCCTTCAGCTCTAACGCCTTCATTCCTGCTGCACCTTCTCCCTCAGCCCCAGGCTCCGGCCTCTCTCTTCTGCCCTCCAGTGCTAGGAAGGGCTCACTTCCCACTCAGCAGCCAGCTCTCGGTGAAGCTAGATGATGCCTGAGGTTGGAGGTCCTGGGCCAGGGGTTGGGGAGGGAGAATGGGCCACAAAAGAAGCTGAAGGTGGGGAGGTGATAAAGGAAGATATTTTCACACCATCACTTTCCTCTCATAGTGCAGGGGAGCCGTCCGTCCCTCAGGCCCAGGGACATGCAAAGAGCAGCAGGAAGGGGGACATCTTCTAAGAGAAAGAAAAATAAAGGTGTTTCTCCCTGTTTGCTTATTCCTCTTAACTTGCTGCCCAGTGTTGTGGTATAACTTACACTGAGATTTTTTTTCACCAAATGCTAGAACCCTAGATTTCTTTCTTAAACCGAGAGTCTTTCTACAAAGCCTTCAAATAGAAGGGAATGATAGCAAGGATATCCTAATGCCTGAACACTTAAAACAAATGATTCAAGAAAGAGGTCAAAATATTCATGGAGAAATAACCATCAACATTTGACTATTAAAGACTACACTAAATACAGTATGATGTCATCTTGAAGTCAAAGTAACATGTTTAAACAGTGTTTTACTTTGAAATAATTTCAAACTTAGAGAAAACTTGCAGGTAAAGTACCAAAGAATCCTAACTACCCTTTCCCAGACGTTTTGCCACATATGCTGTATATATAATTATTTGAGAGTAAATTGCAGGTATCACTGCCCTTTTACTCCTCAATACATCAGTCTGTTTCCTAAGAACAAGGATATTTTCTTTTATAATGAGAGCACAATAATCAAAACCAGGAAAATTAACATTGACTCAATACTACTGTCCCTATCTAAATTCTTCCAATTGTCATAATAATATTATTCATAGGTACTTTTTTAATTAAATTCTTTTTTTTTTTTTTAAAGATTTTATTGGGGAAGGGGAAGAGGACTTTATTGGGGAACAGTGTGTACTTCCAGAACTTTTTTCCAAGTCAAGTTGTTGTCCTTTCAATCTTAGTTGTGGAGGGTGCAGCTCAGCTCCACATCCAGTTGCCGTTGTTAGTTGCAGGGGGCACAGCCCACCTTGAGGAGTTGACCTGACAACCTTGTGGTTGAGAACCCACTGACCCATGTGCGAATCGAACCGGCAGCCTTCAGAGTTAGGAGCATGGCGCTCCAACCGCCTGAGCCACCGGGCCAGCCCATTCATAGCTTTTTCTTTTTTTTTTTTTTTTTCCAGTTCAGTACCTACCCAATCTAGGAACATGCATTGGATTCACTTGTCATGTATCTTTAGTCTTCTTCAATTTGGAACCATTTCTCATGTTTTGTTTCTCTTTAATGACTTTGGTATTTTTGTAGATGACTAGCCATTTATTTTATAGGAAGTCCTTCAACTTGTGTTTGTTCAATGCTCTTTATGGTTCGATTCAAGTTGTGCATTTTTGGCAGCAATGTTGCAGCTGTGATGCTGTATCCTTCTCTGAACATCACATCAGGAGGGACATGAGGTCAGTTTGGCCCATTGTGGGTGATGTTAATTTTTTTTTTTTTAATGTTTTGAATGCTACAATTTTAATTTGGACAGTGGATGTGTTGAGAAGCAACATAAACAGACAATGCTTCCTGTAAAGGCATTTTCCTTCTTCCAAAGAATCGACTATTGGGACGGACACGTACCGCTCTGGACGTGGGAGGGGCTGACGGGCTGGTGAGGGACATGATTTCCTGAATGGCCAGCCGCAGCTTCAGCCTATGCAAGGGGTTGCTGATGCCGATCTCCCACTGGACCTCCGTGTCTGACAGGGCCGACATGATGGCCCCGCTTTTCACGTTGGCTCGGCAGGCGGCCACGTACCAGGCTGGCACCCAACCCAGAGCTCCAGCCAGACGACAACAGCGGGCCCATCCCATTGTGCAAAAGGTAAACCTTGCCTCCGGGCTTCCTCAAGCAACTCGTGCTTTTTTTGAAGTTTACGATTTTTTTCAGCCTGTCCTCCCAATTTGCTGAGTCCCAAGGCATCTTGAGATGAGTTTTCTGTCTCTGACACACCAGCTTGTCCCAGCGCCTCCTTGCCGCCGAGCCCAGGGCGGCCCTTTTCTTTCTTGCCAAACAAGCGGCCGATGGAGGACTTGATGCCCTTCTTTTTGGGGGCTTTGTGCAGCGAGTCCTGGCTGCTGTTACTGCTGCTGGGGTTGCTCACCGGGCCATCCTGGGAGCCTGTGAGTTTCTGACGTCCCTGACGTCCTCGTGGCTGACCGTGTGCAGAGCCCCTTTGTGCAGCCTGTCCAACCGAAGGGACCTTGGGGAGGGCGGGGGAGAGGTTTCACATTTGATCGTTGTCTTGTCATCTCGTACCTCTTCTCGGGAAGCTGGCAATAGAGCATGATACCTAGTCTGTCCACTTCCCGGGCTGGGCTATGTGGGATCCTTCGTGGGGTGGACCGCCCGCTTAGGAGGGGAGGAGCCAGCGAGCGAGGAAGCAGGGTACGGGGGAATGGAGCTCATTGATCTAAAACGACCAAGATTGTCTAAGCTTCCGCTGCCGACATGACTCTCAATCTCCTCGGCCCGCTGCTCGGTGCTCTCCTTTTCTTCTTGTATCAACCTGATCTCTTTGCTGATGGCGTCCAGCTGCTCCTGAAGCATCACGGCCAGCGTCTGGGCATCGGCCTGCCCACTGGGGGACAACAGAGCAGCTGAGCTGAAGAGAGTGTCCCGGTCATCCTCGCCATCAGACACGTCGACATCACTCTCAAATGCTTGTGCCACGTTTGCCAGGACACTGGCTTGCTGGGCCCGTCCCCAATCCTGCTCATTCAGAGTCTGTACCTTGGAGGGTTCATCTCGCAGCGCTGCCAGGCGGCCTTTCTGGGGGCGCCGTAACACGGCACTGCTGCTGTAGGAATCTGTGGGACCGTCGGCCACGGGGAACCTGAAACCCGGGACACTGCCCAGGTGGGGTCGGCCGTGATGAAGGGAAGCACCTCTTAGCCTCATCTGGTCCAGCTCAGCCCTCAAAGCTTCGATGTTTAGTACGAGCTGATCCTTATCATGTTGAGTTTCTTCTAACTGCTTTTTTGCATTTTCAACTTCTCCGTAATAGAGAATTCTTATCTTCTAGGGCAGCCATCCTCTCCTTAAGGTGAAGCTGAAGCCTCTCGTTAGATTCTGAAAGAAGCTTGCCAACAGTGTCTGACAACCGTTTATTGTGTTCTTCATTCATTTTTTCTCTCTGCCTTGCCCGCTGCGGTTCCTGATTCTTTTCCTCCAGCTGCGCCTCCATTTGGCGTAGCCTCTCCTCAGTGTTGCCATGTCTCTCCTCCGCCTTGGAGAGCGCCGCCACCCTCTGGGCCAGCTCAGCCTCCACCTCAGGGAGTGTCTCCGCTTTCCGCAGAGTCTGCTGCAACTTCTGCTCCGCCAGCTCCAGCCGTTCTTGTAGCTGCCGGTTTTTATCCTCAGTCTGTCGATACATGGAGTATTTATTAACAATTTCATTTTCAAGTTTATCATTAAGGTCGTGCACAGAGGTGGCTTCACGCTGTGCTGCGAGGTAGCATTTCTCAAGGGTAGTGATTCTCTCCTCCATGTCTTCCTTCTGGGCCATGGCTTCACGAACATCTCGCTGCAGTTTTGTGTTCACTTCCTCAGATTTGATGAGGTCTTTCCTCGCGGTGTCCAGGTCTTCTTCCAGCTCGGTCACACGACCGGAGAGGGCGGCCAGACGCTCCTTCATCTGGCTCTGCTCCCGTGACTGCTTATCAATGACCTCCTGTAGCTCGATGACTTTGGCGAGGTCTTCCTCGTGGCTTAACGAACCATCCGAAGATCTTTTTCCATTCGTGCTCGGCGTGTTTTCTTGTTCATGGTTTATGTCCAGCACCCCATCTGTCAGTGTTTTTTTCTGATTATTCTGTTCTTTAAGAATCATGAGCTCTTTGTGTGTGGCACCTAATTCTTCTTCTAACAAACTACACCTTTCAAGTGCTACTCATAACTGCTCTCTCACCTTCTCATCCAGAGCTTTGTGGTGCTCGAATAACGACTTGAGAGCTTTCAGTACTTCCACCTCGCTGGACACGCCCGCTGGGGACTGCGCCTGCCTCTTCACCACTGTCATCCTGAGAGACCGCTCGTGCCTGGACACGAGGCATTCCAAATGTTCTAGCAGCAGCCTGGTGTTGTTTCTTTCTGCTTTCAGTTCAGCAATTTCTTCTTCCCTTTCAAGGAGCTGTTCCCGGCATACATTGAGTTCTTTAGTAAGTGCTGCGAACTCCTGTGGAAGTGCAGTGTTGAGCTGCCTCTGCAAGGAATCTCTTTCATGACCAACCTCGTGTAATTTCCCCTGGGTTAATGCCAGCGTTTCTTGAGTCTCTCTCAGCGTGTCAAGAAGACGGTCCCTCTCCTCCAGCATGGAGACCATCAACTGTTCAAAATGTGAATCTGCATCTGGCTGCGAAAGGGAACCGGACCCATGGCCCCCACTTCCTCCTGGGGGGCCTTCTGCTTCACTGATGGTCAGCATCACCTCGCACCGGCGGGAGCGGGCGAGAAGGCTCGGTGGCGGCTCGCGGGCGGCCGCTCGCTCCGGGCGAGCTCGGAGCCCGACGAAGGCAGCCCGCGCCCGCGCCCGCGCCCGCCCCACGCCCGCGGCCCCGGGCCCGCTGCCCCCAGTCACTAAGGCCGGCCCGCGGCCGGACACTGGTGGAGTGCAGGAGGAGCGGGCCCGGCTGCGCCGGGTGATGTTAATTTTGATCACTTAGGTAAAGCAGTATTTGCCAGGTATTTTCACTACAAAGTTACTGTTTTCTATTATAATTGACAAGGAACTTGAGGGGAGATACTTTGAAACTATGTAACTATCTTATTCTTCAACAAACTTTCACTCACTGGTTTTAGCAATCCTTGATGATTCCTGTCTGTATCAATTATTACTATGGTTGCAAAATAGTGATTTTTCAAACTCTATTCTTTTCCATTTATTAGCTGGCATTCCACAGTAAAGAACAACTTTCCCTTTTCTCTTTGCCCCCAATTATTTATTTATGTGTCCATTTAATATCAATATGGCTGAATGGATTTTAACTTAACATACTGGTTTATAATAAAAGGATTAGTTTTAAATTTTCATTTGTCACTTAATTGTTAAACTTGGACAGGTCACTGAACCTCTATGTGCCCGGTGTCCTCAAGTGTAAAAGACAAAAGGAAAAGCTATTTTGTAGCGTTCTTCTGAGGTCACCTGTGACAGATTCTCAGAGATTTGTGGGATGATATCCAAACAATCACACATATGTGCAACTGGAATCCCAGAAGGAAAGGAAAGAGAGAACAGGACAAATAAAGACATGCAGAGAGGTAGGCCCAAAAGTTTCCAAAATTTGGTAAAAGCCATGAATTTATAGACTCAAGAAACTTGGGGAACTCCAAGCAGGATATACACAAATAAAACCACACCAATGAAATCTGACAAAAAACAAAGATAAACACAAAATCTTTAGACCAACAAGAGAAAAAAGACACACTACATACATAAGAAGAATTATAAGGATGACTAGTAAATATGCCTGTAATGTATCTTCAGAAACAATGGACACCAGAAGACAATGAAACAACATTTTTTTTAAAGTGCTGTAAGAAAATAACCTGTTAAAATCTGAATTCTACACTGGTAAAAATATTCTTTATAAAAAAAAAAAATAAATATTTTCAGGTAAAATAAAACTCAGAAAGCTTGTTTCAAACAGACAACAATAACAACAACAACAAAGACATTAAAGAGATTTCCTCTGGTAAAAGAAATACCAGATAGGAACTTAAGTCTTCAGGGGGGAATGCATAGCAGTGGAAATCATAAATATGTGGGGGGTGGGAATGGGGGTGGGGCAAGGAAGGCTCTTTTTTTTGCTTATAGTTTCCTTAAAGTATAAATAAACAGCACTACCCACCACCTCAATCTAATTGACATTACAGAACACTACACCGACCTAGCCACACCAGATATATGTATATGTATATAATATAGATATATGTATGTAGTATATATATATTATATATATATATATTTTTAAAGTGCTTTTGTACATGCACTATGATCATATGTTGAGACATAAAACAAGTAATAGTAAATGTCAAAAGATTGAAATCATATGCATTTTAGACAAAATTTTATTATAAATAAGTAACAAGATATCAGGAGAATAAAACCAATATTTAGAAATTTAAAAAACAAAATCTAAATAACCCATGGATCAGAGAAGATAACACTGGAAATTAGAAATATTTCAACTGAATGATAATGAAAACGTATCTTTCAAAAATTATAGGATGCTATTCCAAGACTTTCCACACAAAAGACAGTGTGGAATTGGCCAAAGGGTAGAAACATAGATCAATACAACAGAATGAAGTGACCAGAAACAGACGTATGCAAATACCATGAGCTGATTTTGAATGTAGGTGCACAGGTAATCCAATGATGAAGGGATAGTCTTATTAACAAATTGTCCTGGTACAATTGTACATCTATATGCAAAAAATAAAAAATAAAGTAAATCTAAATGGTATCTTATATCACATAAAGGATTAACTCAAAATGGATCACAGGTACTACAGGTGACATGCAAAGCCATAAAACTTCTAAAAGAACAGTAAGGAGAAAATCTGACCTCAGGTTTGGTGGTAAGTTTTTAGATAATACACCAAAAGCCCAATCCATTAAAAAAAATCACATATTAGACATTATCAAAATTAAAAACTTTTACTCCACAAAACACACTGGTAAGAGAAAGAGAGACCAGCCATTTGAAGAAATGTTTGGAAGTCACACATATGATAAAGGACTTATAACCAAAATAAATAAAGAAAACTAAAGCTTAACAAAGGAAAACAAAAAATCTTAATTTAGAAAGTAAGTGAGAGACATATCTCTTCACCCCAAACACTATATGGGTGGCAAATAATCATACGGAAAGCTGCTTAATATCATCCTTCATTAGGGAAATACAAACTAAAGCCACAATGAGATACCACTACACGATTAACATAGTTTAAAAAATGTTAAGTGACAATAAGAAATACTAGCAAGGATACAGAGCACCAGGGACTCTCATTCATGGCTGATGAGAATGAAACTTGTAAAGCCACTTAGTAAGACAGTTTGTATTTTCTTCTAAACTTAAACATGGACTTGCCGCACGGTTCATCAATGGCACTGATCGATATTCACCCAAGTGAATTGGGAATTCACTTACACACACCTCAGGAGAATGTTTATAGCCCTTTTATTTATAATCATTAAAAACTATAAACAACCCAGATATCCCTCAATAGTAGAAGGACAAACAAACACATATAACCGTACACAGTACTGTGTGTATACAGTGGAATACTATGCAATCATTAAAAATGAAATACTAACACAACAACCTGGATTAATAATTTTTTTAAATATATTTTTTAAATTTATTGGGGTGACAATTGTTAGTAAAATTACATAGATTTCAGGTGTACAATTCTGTATTACATCATCTATAAATCCCATTGTGTGTTCACCACCCAGAGTCAGTTCTCCTTCCATCACCATATATTTGATCCCCCTTACCCTCATCTCCCACCCAATAATTTTTATTTGTTCATTTGTTTTATTTTGGTTGGTTTTGGTTTGGGGATTTTTTTTTTTTAAGAATTTTTTTTTTTTTTTGAGCAATTTACTTTACAACAAAACTAAAAGCAAGGTAGAGAGATTTCCTGTATGCCCCCTGCACCCACACAGGCCCAGCCTCTCCCACAATCAACACCCCTCACCAGAGTGGTACGTTTGTTGCACCTGATGAACCTACACTGACACATTATAATCTCTCAAAGGCCAGAGTTTACATTAGGGTTCACTCTTGGGGTTGTGCATTCTATGGTTTGGACAAATGTATGACAACATGTATCCACCTTTATAGTATCATACAGAGTATTTTCACTGCCCTAAATATCTTTGTGCTCTGCCTATTTAACCCTATTCTCTACCCCAATCCCCGGCAATCACTGATCATTTTCCTGTTTCCATAGTTTTGCCTTTTCCAGAATACCATATAGTTGGAATGATACAGTATGTAGCCTTTTCGGGTTGGCTTCTTTCACTTAATAATATGCATTTAAGGTTCCTCCATGTCTTTTCATGGCTTGATAGCTCATTTCTTTTTAGAGCTGAATAATATTCCACTGTTTGGAAGTACTACAGTTTATTTATCCATTCACCTACTAAAGAACATCCTGGTTGCTTCCAAGTTTTGGCAGTTATGAATAAGCTGCTATAAATATCTGTACACAGGCTCTTGTGTGGACATAGTTTTCAAGTTATTTGTGTAAATAATAAGGAACACCATTGCTGGATCATACGGCAAGAGGATGTTTACTTTTGTAAGAAACCACCAAACTGTCTTCCGAAGTACATTCTCACCAGAAAGACTAAGAGTTCCTGTTGCTCCATGTCCTCACCAGCATTTGGTGTTGTCAGTGTTTTGGATTTTGGCCATTCTAATTGGTAGTGGTATCTCATTGCTGTTTGCACGTGCATTTCCTGATGACATATGAGGTGGAGCATCTTTTCATACGCGTATTTACCATCTGTATATCTTCTCTGGTGACGTGTCTGTTACGGTCTCTGTCACATTTTTAATTAGGTGGTTTGCTTTTTGCTGTTGAGTTTTAAGCATTCTTTGTACATTTTGGATAACAATCTTTTGTCAGATGTGTCTTTTGCAAATATTTTTCTCCCAGTGTGTGTCTTGTCTTCTCATTCTCTTGACATTGCCTTTCACAGAGCAGAATTTTAAAGTTTTATTAAAGTCCAGCTTATTGGTTATTTCTTTTATGGATTGTGCCTTTGGTGTTGTGTCTACAAGACATCATTTAAACTTAATCTCCTGTGTTATCTTCTTGGAGTTTTATAGTTTTGCATTTTACATTTAGGTCTATGTTCCACTTGGAGTTAATTTTTTTTAATCTTGACATTTTTAATATTTTCCACTGAAGACATGGCTTATGGAGTTAATTTTTTAAAGGGTGTAAGATCTGTGTTTAGATTCACTTTTTTGCATGTGGATGTCGTCCAGTTGTGGCAGCACCATTTGCTGAAAAGTCTCTGCTCCGTTGTGTTGCCTTTGCTCTTTGTCAAAGATCAGTTGACTGTATTTATGTGAGTCTATTTCTGGGCTCTCTATTCTGTTCCATTGCTCTATTGGTCTATTCTTTCATTAATACCATGCTGTCTTATGGCTGTAGCTTTATAGTAAGTCTTTTTTAATTTTAATAACATTTTATTTACCTATATTATTAAAAAAATGTCATTTCAATATAGAATCAGTGTAAAACTGAAATATTTTACATTCTTTATTTATTTCATTTCTGGTTTTAATTTTAATAATTTTTATTTTTCAATTATAGTTGACATACAACATATTAGCTTCACACTTACAACATAATGATTAGACATTTATATAACTTACAAAGTAATCTCCCTGATAAATATATTACCCATATGACACCATACTTATTACCATATTCCCTATGTTGTACTATACATCCCCATAGCCATTTTGTATCTGCCAATTTGTACTTCTTAATCCCTTCACCTTTTGCACCCTGTCCCCCAACTTCCTCCCATCTGACAACCATCAAAATGTTCTGTATGTCTATGAGTTTGTTTCTGTCTTGTCTGTTCCTTTTTTTTTTTTTTTTTAGATTCCACATATAAGTAAAATTATACGGCATTTGTTTTTCTCTATCTGACTTATTTCACTTAGCATAATACCCTCTAGGTCTATCCATGCTGTGGCAAATGGCAAGATTTCATTTTTTTTCATGGCTGAGTAAAATTCCATTATATAGCACACCACTTCTTCTTTATCCATTCATCTAGCTACAGACACTTAGGCTGCTTCCATATCTTGGCCATTGTAAATAATGCTGCAGTGAACATGTGGATACATATGTCTTTTGAGTTACTGTTTTGGGTTTCTTTGAATAAAAACTCATAGGTGGTATTATGGGGTCCTTCTCTGTCTCTTGTTATAGCCTTTGTTTTAAAGTCAATTTTGTCTAATATAAGAATTGCTACATCAGCTTTTTATTTTTCATTGCCATTTTCATGAAATATCCTTTTCCATCCCTTTGCTTTCAGTCTGTGTGTGTCTTTTGATAGGAAGTGAGTCTCTTGTAGGCAGCATATGTAGGGGTGTTGTTTTCTTATCCATTCAGCTACTGCATGTTTTTTGATTGGAGCATTTAATCCATTTACATTTACAGTAATTGATAGATACGTAGCTATTGCCATTTTATTATTCATATTTTTTATTCTTCTTCTCCTCCTCTTCCTCCTCCTCCTCCTCCTCTTCCTCTTTCTTCTCTTTCTTCTTGGAGTCCTTTTGACATTTCTTAAAATACTGGTTCGGTGATGGTGAGGAATTCCTTCAGCCTTTTCTTGTCTGCAACGCTCTTTATCTGTCCTTCAATTCTAAATTATATCTTTGCTGGGTAGAGTAATCTTGGTTGCAGGTCCTTGCTTTTCATCACTTTGAATATTTTGAGCCAATCCCTTCTGGCCTGCAATGTTTCTGTTGAGAAATCAGGTGACAGTCTTATGGGAGCTCCTTTGTAGGTAACTGCTTTTCTCTTGCTTCTTTTATGATTGTCTCTTGGTCTTTAACCTTTGGAATTTTAATTATGATATGTCTTGGTATGGGGGTCTCTGCGTTCATGCCCTCAGCTTTTAGCCATCTATTTGGCTGGGGTTCTTGGTGGAGGAGGGACGATCTTAAAATATTTAGATACCTGAGATCTGATTTTTTCAGAGAATTTTCTCTAAGCAAAAGGGCCCAAGACAAATTGCAACAGCTCAAGTAATGTACATGTCAGACACCAGCCAGCCTCACTCTAGAACAGTCTGATCAGAGAGGACCAGGCTGAAGGCTGTAAAACTAGTTCTAGGAAAATAACAGACCTCAGGAGAGTCCAGTTATAGGCTGAGCTGAATGGCACTTCTCTCAATGAGACGCACAATACTGGGCCAAGCTGACAAATTTCAGTATAAATAACTTCTGTCCTTAAAGGGATCTTTAGTGAAAGCAAGCTTTTTATCGAAGGACTTGCTTTTTATCGAAGGATTCAGAATAAAGCAGGCTAACATGGAAAACTGAGTCCTCACAGACAACAGACAGATAGACAAACAAGCAAGGCCTTTTAAACAACAACAACAACAACAACACACCACTAAAAAACTCATGAATAAAGCCCAGAGAGCTTCAAAATGCATGAAGCAGAAGCTCAATTCCAGGAGAAGACTTACCTTAAGCTTCCGAATCACAGAGAAAGCCGCGAGCCAGAGTAGTTCTGTGTGACGTGCCAGCTGCCCTGATGCTGTCAGCGTTGTTCTTCTCTGGAATCCCAGACAGGTGCCTAAATTGTCAACTGAAAAATAATACTGACTAGGTATTTTGTCACCAAAAGGATTCATTAAGGAAAAAGAAAGAGTTGTGTCGCATCCAGTGTAATACGGGCAGTGAGGGGACGAGAAGGGATGGCGTTGGGTTAAGTATTAAGAAAGAAAGAAACAGAGACTTAATACAGTTAAATCTCAGAAGGCCAGGGGGTCTCGCAGTCCACCAAGAGACTGGAGCCCTGAATCGGGCCAAATGGTGGCCTTTATTGATAATCATACAAGGAAGTAGGGAAGTGGTATTGTTTTTTTACACGGTCTGTGAGACTCATCCATCATGTCACAAAGGTGAATTAAACCAATTATTTCTGTCCCCAAGCAGCCAGAGCAGAAAGTCCTATGATGACTTAAGTGAGGAATGCACCTCCCTGGGGACAAATCTCTCACGTTGTAACCGTTCTGTTGAGCTAAGCTAAGTGGAGAGCTGATCTTTATTGCCCTCATGACTTCTCTCGCAATCAGGTGAGAGGGGAAAGCCAGAGTCAGCAGTGGCTTTTCCCAGACAGGGGGAAAGGGAGGCAAGGCTCCTTCCCAGATCTTCCAAGGCAGCTCATTGGGGGTCCCCACTCGGTTCCGCCTGGCTTGAGTTGTTCCCCCCATGGGGAATCTTACTCGTCATGGGCTGCAAACCATCTTTTGGGGACCAGACAGAGAGATATAAGGTGTAAAACATTAAGATAAAACAAAGTCCCAGAAAGGCACAGTCTCACAGACTCTTCTTTCCTCACGGAAAGACACAGGGGGACAGTCGGCTAGGCTGCTGTGTGACAACAGGGTTGCGAACCACTGCATGCAGACATGGCAAGCCACGTGCCAGGATGGGGTATTTATGGAAGGGAAACAGAAGTTAAGGGAAGGGGAAGTTAGGACTACAGAGCTTTAGTATAAACACAGAATTCTTCCTGTAAGGTTCTTCTGTGTAGAGTTCCTGTGATCACATAGGGTATGAGACTGTCCGTGAGCCCTAGCTCCTCCCATAAACCCTCCTGACTGGTTACTTTGCTTAAAGTTCCAGTTAGACCTTATCAATACCAGCAACTTCTTTTTTCTCAAGCTAGACAAGTTGATTATAAAGTTCACACGAGAAAACAAATAAATAAAATAATCAGGAAATCTTTGAATAAGAAGAACAAGTAGGGGAGAGATGTCTAGACATGAAAACATTTAATAAACTCTGTTGTTAAAACAGTGTGGAGTGGCCGGATGGTTCAGTTGGTTAGAGCGTGAGCTCTCAACAAGAAGCTTGCTGGTTTGATTCCCACATGGGCCAGTGAACTGGGCCCTCCACAGCAAGATTGAAGAAAAGCTGCTGCTGAGCTGCTGGAGGGGCAGCCAGATGGCTCAGTTGGTTTGAGCTTGAGCTCTTAACAAGGTTGCCGGTTCAACTCCTGCATGGGATGGCCGGCTGCGCCCCCTGCAACTAAGATTGAAAACGGAGACTGGACTTGGAGCTGAGCTGCGACCTCCACAACTAGACTGAAGGACAACGACTTGGAGCTGATGGGCCCTGGAGAAACACACTGTCCCCCAATATTCCCCAATAAAATTTATAAAAACAAAACAAAACAAAAAACCCAAAAAGACAAACAAACGAAAAAACAGTGTGGTGCTGGGCACAAATAGATAAATCAATGAGACAGAACAGAAAATGCAACAGGAGATCCAAAGCATAGCAACCTCTTCTTCATTTAATGACTTGAATTCAGTCCTGGATGTCCTGCCTTTAAGTGAAGTATATAAATTAAATTTTTTTCTAATGGTAAAAATCATGCTACATTTTATGCCAACATAAGACTTGCAGACAACTTTTTCAGATAGAATGATAGAGCAATAAATCCAAGTTTATTACATATGTTATAGCTAGAAACTTGAAGGTAAATATATGTTGATGTCTATAAAACTTAATGTGCAGAAGATTTCTTGTACTTGGCAAAGGACGAAAAATAGCCTTAAGAGTGGGTATGTTTTCTGAGCATGGAGTCTCCAATATCTCCTGACTGTTTTTCTGATATGTAACAATTTTGCAGAAAATGCAAATGATTCAGGACTTTTTTTTATTATTTGTTAATATTATTGTGAGGACAGAGCCAGAAATGTAGTTTCCAGGCTCTTGGCCTCACATAGAAAGGTGCTGGCTCAGGTAGTAAATGGCCATCAACTGTGATTGGATGGCCATCAGCTGTGGCTAGTTGGCCATCAGCTGTAACCAGTGAGCCATTGGCCACTAATATAACTGCCATGGCTACGCTAGCAGAAAAATGGGGGCTAGCAAGAAGATGGTGGCTAAGCTAGCAAGAGCGGATTGCAGCTGGCAAGTGGGGTTGGTTGGGAGAGACAAGTGGACGGCAGGTTGCAGGTTGCGTGTGGCTCCTACCTCCTGTGTCTCCAACCCACCCGCCAGTGAAATTATAGTGGTATGACTCCCCTATCTATGGGCCCGTGGGTGTTCCTTTTTGGCCTCACCATATCCTGCATTCTTATGAGGGGAGCGGAACTAGAGACCTCGCTTGACACCACCCATGACAATCATCTATACAGTAGAACGAGATAGCCATAAGGAGAATATGATATTGTTTTTTCTCTCTTTTTTCAATTGCCTGTGTAACACACACACACACACACACACACAGAGAGAACTGTGAAAACTCTTAGCAGGAACACTCCATTCATATCACTGCTTTCAGAGACTTGATCAAATGTCAGTATGGCTTCTGGCAGCCTGAGGCCACACCCCTGGGATGACCTAGTCCCTGCTTTGAGTCCCAGCCTGGAAAAGCACAAGGCTGTCAAAAGAACTTGATTTACCATTTATTCTGGACAACATCTCTGAACAGGCCCCTGACTCCCCTTTCTTAAAGCTTACAGAGAAGTTTACAATTGTGAATCCTTCCTCCTCCCCTTTGAGATGTAGCTGCATCTCCTACAGCTCTGGAGTGTCTTTCTCAGGGACCTGGAAGCCATTCCTTTAAAAGGTGATCATCAGGAAAGATATGGCCTCTGCCTCCCAGTCTCTGTGGGGGATAGAATCCTAACTGGGGGAGCATTTGAGATGTTGCTCCCAGCATATGTGTCACTTTAGCTCAAATAAACTCTTATAAAACTAAAAAAATTAAAAAATTAAAAAATTCTTACTTGGATAATTGCCAGAAGCAGGCACAGTGGCCTAATCGCATTCACAAGGACCAGCCTCTGTGAGTTTTCTCCTGACTCTACACTGACCCTGCTGCCCCTCCCCCACTCCCTCATTCTCTCTTTAAAATGCCAGTCACCTCTGTGCAAATCGGAATGGGGTTCAGCTCTTTCCCCTCCTGTCAGTAGCTACTGAATAAAAGCTGTTTTCACTGTTTCAACTAATGCCCATCTTTCTTTATCGTTGGAAGCACACACACACGCGCACACACACACCTTTTGCTCAGCAGTTAAACTTCTCTCGTTCTTTCTTTGTTTTCTGTGTCATTATCTGCACTGTTTTTTGTTTGTTTGTTTTTTAAAACTTTCCAGTACTCACAATTACCTTCCTTCAAACTGCACTTAAAAATAAATGTATAGCAAAAAAAAAAGTTGGGGCAAAAGGAAAGCAAAACATCGCATGCTTCAAAACAGTCAGTCACTCACGCTCACAGGACAGGGGACTGGTAGACACTGGGACCATCCCCACAGTGGGGGAGGTGGGGTGCATAGGAATTAGTGTCTCTTTGTACTGCTATGAAGGGGTCCCCAAGATGAAGTGCATGCAGTCTGCTGATGTTTTGTAAGAAAGGGGGTGGAGTTGTGTGGTTGTATATGTGTGTATATGTGTGTGGCGATGTAAAAAACATTCAAAACCGTAGAGATTTAATGAGTTTATTTGAACCGAACTGACAATTTCCAGGAAGCAAAATTTCAATGGATTAAGAAAATGCTCCAGAAAATTCAGAAAATGGATTAAGAATGGCAGTTTTGCAGCTTATTCTATACATTAGAATCAAAGGAGGAGCCATAAGGAGGGTTACACAAAAATCCATCAATGGTAGATTAAGGAGGTGGGAGAAAGCAGAGTGGGGAATTCTCTGGGATTGGATCAAAAGTATACCACCTCACCACAGTCAAAATGGCTATCATCAATAAATCAACAAACAATAAGTCCTGACGAGTATGTGGAGAAAAGGGAACCCTTGTGCACTGTTGGTGGGATTGCAGACTGGTGCAGCCACTGTGGAAAACAGTATGGAGGTATCTCAAAAATCTGAAAATGGAACTACCTTCTGATCTAGCAATTCCACTCCTAGGTATCTATCCGGAGAAATCCAAAACTCTAATTCAAAAAAATTTATGCATCCCTATGTTTATTGCAGCAGTATACACAATAGCTAAGACATGGAAACAACCAAAATGCCCATCGGTAGATGACTGGATTAAAAAACTGTGGTACATTTATACAATTGAGTGTTACACAGCCGTAAAGAAGAGAGAAATCCTACTATTTGGAACAACATGGATGGACCTAGAGAACATTATGTTAAGTGAAATAAGTCAGACAGAGAAAGACAAATACTATATGATCTCACTTATATGTGGAATCTAAAGAAAAGAATAACTGAATGAACTAATCAGAAACAGTTTCAGAGACATAGAGGAAAAACTGAGGGTTGCTAGATGCGGGGGGTGGATAAGGGGGAAGGTGAGGGGATTAGAAAGCACAGTAAATAACCACAAGATTGCCACAGGGTTACAAAAGTTAATTTGGGGAATGTAATCAATAATGTTGTAAAGATTTTGTAGGGTATCCGATGGACACTTGTCTCATTAGGGAGACCATCTCAGGGATGATGTAGATGCCTGATCGCTGCACTGTACACCTGAAGCTGAAGCTGAACAATAATGAATGTCAACTGCAATTTTGTATACATATATATATATATGTGGTTTCAAGAAGCAGAGTACAACACTAGGAATAGAGACAGTGGAAATGTAATGGCTGTATGCGATGTCAGAGGGATAGTGGATGGGGGGAGGGGAGTTGACACAGTGTGAGGGATATAAATGATAAATGTCTAACTATTACTTTGTTTTGTGCACCTGAAACTAATAATAATAATTTTTAAAAAGTAAAATGGAGAGACACACACTTCTTTTACATTGGTGGGCACAGGATAGTTAGTTAATATTACAGCACATGGAGATGGTATTTGGGGAACAAGATAAGAATAAGGGGTTCTGTGGTCTGGTGCTCTGGTGAGGTGGGTTGTGCCATGAAGGGTCTGGAGAAAGGGGAGGACTCTGACATTCCAATAGTCAGTTATCCTAGATGCAAAAAGACGACAGTCTCACTTAAGGTAAAGATTGACATTTGTCAGGGAAGCTACCGGCTAAGGATGTGACTACCAGCCATGACCCGCTTTTAGTTAGGAATTGTTATGTTCAGACCATCTTGTGTGGTTAATTTCAGTTTCTGAGTTTGTAGGGCCTGCCATATCGACCTCCCCTGAGCTTGTCAGGTTTAGTGTATGGCCCCTTTTTTGTCCACATGTGAATCTGGTGTAGCTTGTAAGTGTTTTGTTCATGATTTTTGTGTCTATGTTCATAAGAAAAGTTAGAATATAGTTTTCTTTTCGGTTTGAGAATCAAACTTTTCAGTTCGAAAAAGAGATGTGTGGTTTTCCTTCAGTCTCTGTTTTCCATTGTTTGAACAAGTCGGGGAGAACTTCTGAGTGCTAGTTCAGTGTCTTAATTTTAACATTTTCTCCTAACAACAGTCTACTGAAGTGTAGAATCTGAAGCAGAAAGATCGGGCCACCTGCCAGGGGTCACATAGTGAGTTAGTGGCAGGGCCAGGGTTCTCACCCAGATGTCATGTTCTCAGCACCATGCCACGTGGCCTTGTGGTGTTCTAGCTTTTTATTTGTAATCAAGTCCATTTTGGTAGTTTCTGTTTCAATCAAGAAGAGTGTATGTTTCCTCTGGTTTTCTGACTTTTGAGCACAAAGTTCATGCTATTGTCATCTCATCTTTTAAATCTCTCCTGTATCTAGAGTTATGTCTCTTTTCTCCATAATCTTATTTGTGTTTTTTCTTATTCACCACCATGTGAGTGTGTGTCTTCTTCACCATTGTCAGAGGCTTGTCTTCTCAGATACCCAGCTTACAGTTCTGTGGGTCAGCTCAACTTTTTCTTTCACTAATTTGTGAATTTTTCTTTTTGTCTTTATTGTATCTTTTCTTTATTATTATTATTATTATTATTATTATTTGCTGTACTTATCTATATACTCAAGCTGAGCACTTAGCCCTTTTATTTCCAATCTTTATTTTTCCTAATAAATGCACTTAAGGCCATAAATTTTAATGTTTTTACATTTAGCACTTTCATTATTTGAGCACTTGTGAATATCATATGCTTTCCTGCTTTGAATCATGAATTTCTTGAAGTTTCTAAATGAATCATTTAGTGGGAACTTTGTTGTCAATGTCTAATTTTACTGCATTAAATTATAGAATGTCATCTGTGTGACATACAGTCTTTAGAATGTACTTCATTTATGGTCTAACTTTGAATAATTTTGTATCTACTGGTGGTATTTCCAAAAACATGTATTCACTATTTGGTGTGGGGCTAGATAGGTATATAGATAGATGAGTGATGAAGAGAGAGGGAGAAGGAGAGAGATAATGATGAGAATAGATAGATAGATAGATAGATAGATAGATAGATAGATAGATAGATAGATAGATAGATAGACAGATACAGTCATACAAACTTAACAATGGGGATATGTTCTAAGAAATGCATCCTTAGGAGATTTTGTCATTATGTGAACATCACAGAGTGCGCTTATGCAAACCTAGGTGGTATATATAACCTACTATACACTTAGGCTCTATGGTACCAACTGCTGCTCTTGGCTACAAGCTTATACAGCATTTTGCTGTACAAAACAACATGAGTGTAAATCAAGCACAAGAGAAAATGATGCAAACACTGTAAACACAAGATGTATGAAGCTGCTGCTGGCCTAGCCCTGCAAACTGTTTTACAGAAAACTTGTTTTATAAGTACAAACAGTACACTCTAAAATAATGATAAAAAGCATAGTATAGTAAGTACATAGTCATTTATTATCATTACCAAGTACGATGTACTGTATATGATTGTATGTGCTCTGCTTCTACACCACTGGCAGCGCAGTAGGTGTGTTTACACTGGCATCATCACAGACACGTGAGTAACGTGTTGTGCTACAGCATTAGATGGCGATGGCATCACTAGGTGACAGGAATTTTTCAGCTTCATTATACTCCTGTGGGCTCACTAATGTATACGTGATTCCTGTTGACCAAAATGTTGTTATGTGGTGGGTGCTTGGTTGTTGATGCATAGATAAATATAGACAGATTTTTTTATGAGTATTAATCAAGTCTGCTATACTTTACTTACTTTTATCTGTGTGATTTATCAGTTTCTGTGAGCACTGTGCTAAAAATTCCACCATGGTAATGGGATTGTCAGATTTTCCTGTAATTTTACCTATTTTTGCATTATATGTTACAAGGCTCTGTTGTCAGATTCCTTGAAGCTCAAGACTGTTTTATTGTCTTGGAAGACTTTTCTTCGGATCAGGAGTAAATTTTTTCACATCAGTGATTCTTAAGAAAATTCTACTAAATATCAACATCATGACCATGATAGCTCTACTTTGACTAGCATTTGCTTCAAATATCCTTCTGCATTATTTATTTATTTATTTTTTTGGAATATATTTTTCACTGTGTCCCTTATAAATACCAAATATTAACTGGACTATTTAAAAGTCAGTTCCGAGAATATCTGTATGTTAAAAGGTGAGTTAAGGGTTTTACACTTATTGTGACTGCTGATATTTTTAGACTTATACTATCACATTTTATGTTTTATTATTCTGTATTTTTCTTTTATTTCACTATTTTGTTTTGACTGAGTTTCCCTTTCTCCCTGCTTGTGAGCAACAAATGTATTTAGTTACAAGAGAGAAGAAGCCTAAGTGTAAGTAGTATAAAGAAATGGACTTTATTTGGAAATAGGCAACTTCTGGTGTTAATTTTGCCCTTGATGACATCAGGGCTGGTGTATCTGACATTCTCTTGGCCTTTTCCTCATGATTCTCATTAAGGTTTCCAGGTGGGAATTCCCGCCCGTTCTCAGGAATTTTTTTCGCTTTCCAGTTCCCAAATCCTGAGAAAACTTGGTCAGGAAATCAGGAAAATCAGCTCCTTGAATCCAGTCATACCCACAATGGGAAATATACGTATTACTCACAAAGTATCTCTTAGACATTTTTCCTATTTATTGCTAGGGTTTCTGGGCTTGAATTCCTGCCCATTCTCAGGAATTTTTTTCAGTTTTCCATTCCCGAATCCCAAGAAAGTTTGATCGGGAAATCGGGAAAACCAGCTCTTTGAACCCAAGTGGTTGGTAGTATTGGCCGTCACTTTGTGGAAATGATTCATTGTGGAGAACAGAAAACAGTTTATATCTCAGGATTTGGGAATGGGAAAGTGAAGAAATTCCTGAGAATGGGCAGAAATTCCCGCCTGGAAACCCTAATCTCATCTCAAGAACACTGGCTGGCTGCTGTAACTTCAGGCATCATGTCCCCATTCCAAATAGAGATAGGGGAAAAGGGAGAATGTTCAAGAGGCTTTGTGACTGAATCAAGCCCTTGCTCTTTAAAGAAAGTGTTTTCCCAACAGCAGCACCCATGAATCTCCACTTCATATCACTGGTTGGAATTATTATACATCAGATGGGCACCCTTGGCCAACCCCTGGAATGTGGTGGGGTTCATCATCTAAGTGGTCATGCTGACCACATGTACTTTTGAATTGATTTTATTATGATACATACTATTTTTATTGTTTTAATGGTTGCTGACACATTTTTAAAATAGGAACTATTTTTAAAATAATCTGAAGTTAATTAGTATTTTATTTTATCTTGCTCTTGAAGAGGAAAGAGCTTCCCATGCTTTACCTTTGCTCAGTATGACTACCCTCCAGCCCAGCTTCAATAGTGTGATCTAGTTTGAGATGCAGAAATAAACCATGAGACAATCAGCGATGCACAGGAAGATATGCTCTTTTGTTGAGCATAGTGCAAGAGACATCTTGTTCTGCAGGATAGAATCTTTTTTTTTTTTTTTAAAGATTTTATTGGGGAAAGGGAAGAGGACTTTACTGGGGAACAGTGTGCATTTCCAGGACTTTTTGTTGGGGAACAATGTGTTTTTTCCAGGACCCATCAGCTCCATGCAAGTCAAGTTGTTTTCCTTTCAATCTTAGTTGTGGAGGGTGCAGCTCAGGTCCAAGTCCAGTCACCATTTTTAGTTGCAGGGGGTGCTGCCCACCATCCATTGCGGGAGTTGAACCAGCAACATTGTGGTTGAGAGCACACGCTCTAACCAACTGAGCCACCCAGCTGCCCGGGAGCTCAGCTGCAGCTCGTTGTTTTCATTCCAGTTGTGGAGGGCACAGCCCACTGGCCCATGTGGGAATCGACCCGGCAGCCCTGTTGCCCAGAGCTCACACTCTAACCAACTGAGCCACTTGTCCACCCCAGGATAGACTCTTAAAAGCAGCTAGAGAAGAAAAATTTTAATATACAAATAAACCTCATTAGGCCATTAGCAGATTTCTCCACAGAAACTCTACTGAAGACAGAAGACAGTGGAATGACATAATCAAAGTGTTTAAAGAAAAAATTTGCCAATCAAGCATACTCTATCTGGCAAAGTTACCTTTCAAACATGAAGGAGAAATAAAATCTTTCCCAGGCAAACAAAAGCTGAGGGAGTTAATCACCACTACATCTGCCTCACAAAAAATGCTGAAATAAATTCTTAAAGCTGAAATGAAAAGACATTAATTAGTGATAGGAAAATATAGGAAAGTACACGCAACTCATTAGTAAAGGTAAATATGCAGTCTGATAGTATCAAGGCTAAAGGAAAAAATATTTAAAATAGCTATAGCTATTATAATTTGTTAAAAAAACTCTATATACAAAAGGGTAGATTGTGATATCAAAAATTAAAAGAGGGGCATGAAACGAGGAGAGCTTTTATATACAATAGAAGCTCAGTTGCTATCAGTTTAAAATGAATTGTTTTATTCATAAGATGTTTTCTGTGAGCCTCATGGTAACCACAAAGCAAAAACCTAGAGTAGATGTGTGGAGAGCGGGCTGTAAGCTGACAAGGACCTTGCAGCCTGCAAGGTCACCCATGGGAAGCTTCGCCTCAGCATCTTCCCAGAAAGTACAAGATAACACTGATGCAGCCACAGACATACAAACTTGCCAATGTACAGAATGGAATGTTCTACTGATACTTACTTGTTCTGCTAATACTTACTTGTGTAGACTCTTGTTCTAAGACAATATAAAACTGTGTGTGAAATAAAGACTGTGCAACTGCTCCGCCATCTGTGGACGGTGTACCTCCCGATCCCAGCTTTCCTGTCTCTGTGTCTTTTCTCAATCTCCTCACCCTTCCCCCTCAGGCCGAGCCCTCCTGGTACCTCGGGCCTCAACAAGTGACGCCCAAACAGGGACCTGAGTACAGGAAGCAAAAAACGGACAAGAAGAGGTCCATCCTCTACTACCAAGTGGAGAAATGGAATGGCGTAGCTCTTGCCAAACACAGGTGAGGAGACTCCCCTCGAAGTTTAAGTAAGAGCTCTCAGAAAAAATTTAAGGAGAAGGAGGGGAGCAAGCTAAGTACAAGCCGGAGGAAAACATGGGACAGCACGGGTCCAAGGAAAGGGACCTCTTTGCGCAAATGCTAAAGGCTATGCTTAACACTCGCGGCTGTAATATTCGTTCAAGCCAGGTAATGGAATTCCTATCTTTTGTACAGGAGACATGCCCTTGGTTCCCGGAAGAGGGTACTACCGCTCAATCCCGCTACTTGGGAGATAGTTAGGCAACAACTCCATGACTGCTTCATGGCTGAAGGCCCTTCTAAGTTTCCCATCCCTATTTTTACGCTTTGGAATTTAGTGAAGGAGTCACTTAACCCCTCACCGGAGGTTTCGAGATTACCGCCTCCGTCATCGCACAGAGAACTCTCTCACGTCTTAGATCATGTGGTGGAGGGGAATAAAGCGCTGAAGTGCTCTAGTGCTCCCTCGGGTGCTGCCAGTACAGGATAAATCTCCACCCACACACACACACACACCCCCACACCCCGACTATGACAGGGAACTTCAGGATGAGGGACAAAAATATCGTAATCCCCCCCCCCATGCCTCCGGTCCCCAAGACTCCGATACAGGCGGTGAGTCTTCCCCTTCGGCTGACCTCCTGGCGGCCTTTGCTAAGCTTTCTTGTGAAGCGCCGCCACCGGCAGGGCACCCCCTCCTACCCGGAGCTGCCACCCCAGATCCTAAACAAGGACGCCCCCTTGTGCTCTCTGCTTTACAAAGGGGCATTCTCCAGGCCAGGGAAAAGGGAGAAGACACTTCCGGCTTTCAATTATACCCTGTAACAGAACGCACAGTTAATGGACAACCAGTTAGAGAACATGTAATTATTCCTTTTAAGATGCTTAAAGACCTCAAAACGGCATGTGCCACCTATGGGCCTACAGCCCCCGTTACCATTGCCTTGCTAGAAGGTTTACAAACTAATGCCCTAGCACCCAATGATTGGAAGACTATGGTTAAGGCTTGCCATAGTGTGGGGGGACTATTGTTATGGAAAAGTTAATGGACTGATTTGTTCGAACAACAAGCACAGAGAAATCAGGCTCATCAAGTGCCTATTACCTATGACATGCTGGTAGGAGAAGGTCAATTTAGACCCCTGAACCAACAGCTGGGTTATCCCCCACAAGCTTATCAACAAATTAACATAGCGGGAACTAAAGCCTGGAGTAGCCTGCCCACTTCGGGTAGAAAAGGGGAAGAATTAAGTAAAGTAAGACAGGGCCCTGATGAGTTGTATCAAGACTTTGTGTCCCGCCTATTACAGGCTGTCTCGCGTGTAATCTCATACGTTGAAGTGGGTCAAATTCTCACAAAACAGCTTGCCTATGAAAATGCCAATGGCCCCTGTCAGACCGTATAGAAAAAAGGGCACTTTATCAGATTTTATTAGGCTATGCTCGGATATTGGCCCTGCCCACATCCAGGGCACTGCTCTGGCAGCAGCCTTTTCCCAATCTATGGACAGGTTGGCCCAAGCCTGAGAAAACAACAAACAGACGGGCAAATGTTATACGTGTGGAAAACCCAGCCACTTTGCAAGAGAATGCCCTCAAAAGGGTCAATCCCGCTTTTCCCTGGCATACACCCCTAGGGCAAAACAGGGGGCCCGCCAGCGTGCCCCGGGGTTGTGCCCACAATTTCATCGCGGACGACATTGGTCCGGTGACTGTTGGTCACTACATGATGTTTTTGGAAACCCAATTCAGGGAAACGGACAGTGGGGCCATCCCCGGCCTCATCAAATAATGGGGGCCCTGACTACAACACGATCAGTAATACTCCAAAACACAGCCGACCCACAATCCAACAGCTATACAGGCCCACGCCCGGGAGCGCAGGATTGGACTTCAGTCCCACCTCCCAATATGTGTTGACCCCTGAAATGGAACCACAAGCGATTCCCACCAGGATATGGAGGCCTATTCCCCCAGGGACTGTAGGGTTAATCTTGGGGAGAAGCAGCTTTACTAGGAAGGGATTTCACGTTCTGCCCAGAGTTATAGATGAAGACTATGAGGGAGAAATCAAGGTCATGGCCCAGACCATCAGAAATATTGTCCAGGTTCTGTCCACTGACAGAATCGCACAATTGGTTTTAGTTCCCACTGTCAAACAGGAGAAATACTCTCATCAAAGTCTTGAGGCGCTCAAGGCTTTGGCTCTTCTGATGTATATTGGCTATAGCAAATTCAAAAGGACAGACCCACATTAACCCTATGGATAAAAGGAAAACAATTCTCGGGTCTACTAGATATGGGAGCTGATGTTTCTGTTATTGCCCACCAACATTGGCCCACGTCCTGGCCCACTACTCATGCTATGACACAACTACAGGGGATAGGAGAGGCCCAAGGCCCCTGACAAAGTTCAAAGATCCTTCACTGGATAGACCCAGACGGACAACAGGGAACCTTTGTCCCTATGTCCTCCCAGGATTACCTGTCAACCTCTGGGGACGTGATGTGTTGAGTTAGATGCACATTACTGTGTACAGCCCAAATACTCAGGTCTCCCATATGATGTTCAATCAGGGATTCCGACCCTCACAGGGGCTAGGAAAAAACAATCAGGGAATAACAGCCACCATACAGGTAAGACCTAAAAATGACAAATTAGGCTTAGGATATCCAAATTTAGAATAAGGGCCTTGGTAACTCCAGCTATCCCAGCTGGACTTACCGCAGAAAAAATAGTTTGGAAATCTGACACCCCTGTATGGGTAGACCAATGGCCCCTAACTCAGGACAAACTCCACGCAACACAACAGCTAGTTACTGAACAATTTGCTGCTGGTCATGTTGAACATTCCAATAGCCCTTGGAACACTCCAATATTTGTTATAAAGAAAAAAATCAGGTCAATGGAGGTTGTTACAAGACCTCTGCAAAGTTAATCAGACTATGGAGGTTATGGGAGCCACCCAGCCCGGCCTTCCCACACCCACTGTTATACGGTGGGACTTTTGTTTATTCATTATTGACCTTAAAGGTTGTTTCTTTACAATGAAGTGTTTCTTTACAATCCCCTTAGACCCTCAGGACAGAAAATATTTTGCCTTTAGTGTACCAGCCCTTAACTTCTAAGAACCCACGAAATGGTACCAATGGAAGGTCCTCCCTCAGGGGATGGACAACAGTCCTACTCTGTGCCAAAATTTTGTTGCCTTAGCTATTGATCCGATTAGAAAATGCTCCCTGATGTGTATATCATCCATTATATGGATGATATTCTAATTGCCCACAAAGATCCTGAGACCCTTCAAAAGGCATTTTCAGAACTAAGCGCCTCCTTAACAACCCACGGGCTTCACCCCCGGCAAGGTACAACAAGCTACTCCATTCTCCTACCTCGGAAAAACTATTTTTCAAAGAACAGTATGGCCACAAAAAATCCAAATCCGAGTAGATTCCCTCCAGTCACTAAATGATTTCCAAAAGTTATCAGGAGACATCAATTGGCTACGTCCATATTTAGATATAACTATAGGTCATAACTACAGCCTCTCTTTAATATTCTCAAAGGAGACCCTGACCCCATGTCTCCTCGACAGTTGTTCTCCGATGCTCGCCAAGCTCTCCAATTAGTTAACAAGGCCATTCAACAAACCCAGGTTTTTCGGATCGACCCTTTCGTGCTGATCAAGCTTATTATTTGTCCCACCAAGCCACAATCTACAGGACTTTTATGGCAAGATCAGGGGCCAATTGAGTGGCTCCACCTGCCCAATATGGGCCCCAAGATACTCCTTCCCTATTATGACCTCGTTGGCACCCTAATTCACAAAGGCCGAAAACAACTAAGATAGCTTATAGGTTATGACCCCCAGGTTATAATTGTACCCTATACCCCAAAGCAACAACATTGGCTATTCCAATACTCAGATACCTGGAAGTTGGCGCTTGCCCAATTCCCTGCAACCATTGATTGCCACTATCCAGCCAATAAACTCCTTCAGTTCCTGCTACAAAACCCAGTAATTTTCCCCAACGTGATTTCCCCAAACCCTACTCCTAACATGCTTACCATTTTTACAGATGGTTCCAGTAACGGCATGGCCGTAGTACATACTCCCTCACAGACACATTCCAAACAAACACACTTTACCTCTGCCCAGCGTACCAAACTCGCTGCTCTAATTTGGGCCCTGGAGCTCCATCCCTGCCTGGCTCTTAACATCTTTTCCAATAGCTCCTACTTACACACAGTCAGTAGGGTTATCGAGACTGCTGTCATCGGCCACACTGCCGATGAAGGACTTTTTCATTTGTTTTGCCAACACCAACAGCTAATTCAGGCCAGGGCCAAACCATGCTATATTGGCCATATCCGGGCCCACTCTCGACTCTCTGGGCCCCTAACACTAGGCAATGACATTGCTGATCAGGCTACACAACCCCAAACATATGCCCTTCTGGCTGCCCAGGTATCCCAATCCACACCTATCACAGGCACAACAATCTCATGTTACCTATCATCAAAATGCTTCTGCTTTATGACGTCAGTTTGGTATTACCAGAGAAGAGGCCCAACACATTGTCAAATCTTGTTCCACTTGCCAAGTCCATCTCCCTGTACCCTGCTACGGAGTAAATCCTAGAGGCCTTCTCCCCAACCAACTTGGGCAGATGGATGTTACTCATGTTTCCTCCTTTAGAAATGTCCCTTATGTTCATGTTATTGACACTTATTCTGGGTTCTTATTCACTACTGTGCGACCCGGAGAAGGGACTACCCACGTCATTAGTCATTGCCTCCACGCATTTTCAGTAATGGGCCTCCCTCAACAATTAAAACCTGACAACGGCCCCAGATATACCAGTAAAGTTTTTGCTCAGTTCTGCTCTCAGTTTCGGATCACACATACCACAGGGATCCCTTATAACCCCCAAGGACAAGGAATCATAGAACATGCTCACGGCACACTCAAAATATAAATACAAAAACAAAAAGGGGAGTTACCCTGGCAACACCCAATAATATCTTAAACCATTCACTCTTTACCCTCAATTTTTTAAACATGGATGCCTCTGGACACAGGGTGACCGAACAACACTGGACACCAGAGGGCCCTTCGCTGCCCATGGGACGATGGAAAGACTCTCTTGATAATGCTTGGCATGGGCCCAATCCTGTGCTGGTCTGGGGTAGGGGTCATGTTTATGTTTTCCTAGGAACACGGACGGCCCTCGGTGGTTACCAGAACGACTAGTGAGACATTGTGATGGACCCAAACCCCGATCCCGACTCCATGTCACCGCCCATGAGATGCCTCAAAATAATACCACCTGTGGTGATCCCTCAGACTTGGGAGACCCTCCAAGCCCAGCCGCCGACATGGGAACAACTCAAGCACCTAATGACTGAAGGAGAAAACATGGTTCGACGACAAGGATTGCCCATAACTCCTGAGCGGCTCTTTCTCACCATGATGGCCATCATAACAATACAGTCGGCTACTGAGTCATCCAACACTGACTCGTAGACCAAGGGGGAGAGCTGGGCTATAGGCTGATGGGGACCTTGCAGCTTGCAAGGTCATTCATAAGAGGCCTCACCCCAACATCTCACCCCAGAAAAATTTAGAGAGGTGAGACACAAAAGAGTCTGTGAGACTGATCCTTTTGGGGATTTTACCTCACCCTTGTGCTTACACCTTAGGTCTCCCTCTTTGGCCCCAAAAGATGGCTGGCTAGTCAATGACAGGTAAGAATCCTCAAGGGAGGAATGACCTAAGCCAGACACAGCCACATAGGGGCCATCTGGAGAACTCGACCCCAAAAAGATGGCTGGTTAGTCAATGACGGGTAAAAATAACCTAAGCCAGGCACAGCCACATAGGGGCCATCTAGAGAACTCAACCCCAAAAGAAGGCTGTCTAGTCAATGATGGGTGAGATTCCTCAACCTAAAACAGACACAGTCACATAGGGGTCATCTAATTAGCTATATTCAATAATTTGAACAATTCTTTATAACATCAGTTTCTCCATCTATTTTTTCTGTTTCTACATATAGGTTTTGTCCCCTGGAGAAACACATACTACAATTACTATTTACATTATAAACACTTTTGTCAGACTAGGGTGATTTGGTTTAATTCTATTTTTCTGGTTTTATATATGAGACTCATAGACCATGGCTTAAAGCAAAAAGAGAAGGGGGAGATGTGGGGAGTGGGCTATAAGCTGACAAGGATCTTGCAGCCTGCAAGGTCACCCGTGGGAAATCTCACTTCAGCATCTTCCCAGAAAGTACAAGATAACACTGATGCAGCCAAAGACATACAAACTTGCCAATGTACAGAATGGAATGTTCTACTGATACTTACTTGTCTGCAATACTTACTTGTGTAGACTGTTGTTCTCAGACAGCATAAAACTGTGTGTGAAATAAAGACTACGCCGCTGCTCCGCCATCCGTGGATGGTGGCCCTCCCGATCCAAGCATTCCTGTCTCTTGTGTCTTTTTTCTATCTCCTCGCCCTTCCCCCTCAGGCAGAGCCCTCCTGGCCGCATGGGCTGCAGCATAGATGCACAAAAGATAGAGAAAAAGGAAACAGAGCATAGCACACACCATGGAAAATCACCAATTTACAAAGATAGACAGAAATAGTGGGCAAAAGAAACAATAGAAATAAAAGACAACAAGGAAGCAATAATAAGATAGCATTGATAAGTTCTTACATATCAATAATTACCCTAAATATAAATGGATTGAATTCACCAATCAAAAGGCTGGATGTATGAAAAACAAGACCCACTACATCCTCCCTATAAGAGACTCACTTCAGATTTAAGGACACACATGGGATCAAATTGAGGGGATGGCAAAAGGTATCCCACACAAGTGGAACCCAAAAGAAAGTACACACACACACACACACACACACACACACACACACACACACACATATATATATATCAGACAAAATAGACTTTAAGCCAAAAATGGTAACAAATGACAAGGAAGTTCACTATTTTTGACTGGTTCAATTTCATGTTTTCTATCTCCATTTTCATGTTTCCTATCTCTTTGTTGAAGCTCTCCCTGAGATTGTTGAGCATCCTTGTAACCACTGTTTGGAACTCTGCATCTGGTAGATTGCTTATCTCCACTTTGTTAAGTTCTTTTTCTGGATCTTTGTTCTGTTCTTTTATTAGGGACATGTTTCTTTGTCTCCCCATTTTGGTTGCCACCCTCTGTTTGTTTCTACGTATAAGGTAGGGCTGTATGTCTCCTGGTCTTAGTAGAATGGCCTTATGTAGTAAGTGTGCTGTGGGGCTCAGTGGTGCAGTCTTTCTGGTCACCTGAGCCACACACTCCAGGTGTGTGTTGTGTGTGCCCTCCTCTTATAGTTGAGCCTTGGTTGAAATTTGCACATCAGTAGGAGAGACTGACCCTCGGGCTCACCGGTTGTGAGGACTAGCCTTGACTACAGTGGAAGGGTTGTTTTGCATGGGCTGACCCTACAGAGCATGATCTGCCTCACCAAGGCTGTGGTGTCTGCCCAATCTCCCCCTTGGGAGTGTCATTCTTGGAGGTGGCTGGGTGATGCTCCAGCTCATTTTAAAGCTGGCCACTGGGAGCACCAGCCCCAAGACCACCTTGAAGGGGATCCACTGTAGGTCAAGTTCAGCCACAGCCTGTGTCCCACCCAAGACCATCTGGCAGGAGCCACAAAGAATCCACAGATGGCCACCATCACTTACATGCTTGGAAGAGCCTTGAGAGGCCAAGTCATGAACCAAGGCTGGCTGCCGGTAGTGCCAGGCTTAGAGCTGCTCAGCCAGAGGTCCAGGACATGCTCAAGTCAGGTGCTACTTGTTGGGGTTCCGAGAACCTTTGAAAGACCCTAGGAAAATCTGCAGCATGAGCTAATGCAGGCAATTTGTATGAAAAAGCCACTGGAAAAGGCTTCGGTGTGCCCAAAAGTTGGACAGGATGGGATCTTGAATTGCCAGGGCATGGCCAATGCACAGCGGAGACTCGAATATGGTGGGCACCTGCATCTGCACACTGGGAAGAGGGAGGGCTCAGCAAAGAAACAATGGCCTCTGCCATCTCCCCTGTCCATAAGAAAGCCACCTCTCCAGTCCCCATCCAAAGCCAGACAACTCAGTTTCCCATATATCCCTGCCACCTTTCCAGCTGCTGCCCCAGTGCTGGAGCTCAGAGTGAGTGATTCCGTTGGAGGATAAGCCTGTGCGTGGTCCCTTTAAGAGGAGCACCTGTGAGTGCAGCCACTCTCAGTCTCAGTCAGTCACAATCTCCACTGGTTTTCACAGGCAGAAATTATGGGAACTTCTCTCCCCAGCATTGGAACCTTGGGCTGGGGTAGGGCTGGGACTTCTTACTCCTCCAGGGGTGGGGGGACCTCCACAGCTGAGATATCTCTCCCGATCTTTACTGGTCACATGCAGGTGTGGGACCAGCCCATCTTGCCTCTCTGCCCTTCCTATCAGTCTTGAGGTGGCTTTTTCTGCATGTCCTTAGTTGTAGGGCTTCAGTTCAGCAAGATTTTAGGTGATTCTCAATGATGTTTTTTTTCTAGTTTAGTTTGAATTTTGATGTGGTCATGAGAGAAGGTAAGCACAGTGTTTACCTACTGCGCCATCTTGGTCCTGACCCTCAAAATCTTACTATTTTCAATATTTTCCTAAAATTTTTTGTCTTTAGGATGAGGTGGTTCACTTAAAAAAGGGGCAGATGGGTGATGATTCTTACAATTTGGAACAGAAATGTAAGACCTGATCAGGGTGGGAGATCCATCTCTTTGTTGAGGCAGCGGCAGGTGGGCAGAGGAGAAGGGCAGGTGAGGAGGGGAGGTGAAACGCTGCATATTCCTCTCTGTGTTCAATGAAGTTTCAGCTTTGACTGGTGCTATAGACTGAATGTCTGTGTCCCCCTCAAATTCATATGTTGAAATCCTAACTTCCAATGCAGTTATATTTGGAAGTAGGGCCTTTGGGGGGTAATGAAGTCATGAAGGTGGAGGCCCCATGAATGGGATTAGAGCCCCGGTAAATTGACCTGAGAGCTTGTTCTCTCTCTCTCTCTCTCTCTCTCTCTCTCTCTCTCTCTCTCTCCTCTCCTCCACATGAGGACATGAGAAGAAGGCCATCTGCAAACCAGGAAGTGGGTCCTCACCCGACACAGGATCTGCCGGCACCAGAACTGTGAGCAATAAATTCCTGTTATTTAAGCCACTCAGTCTATGGATCTTTTGTTATAGCAGCTGGGACTGAAGCCCTTGGTCATTTCCTGCATATTTGTGTGCATTCCTTCTTTGTACTGTAATTTGTACTTGCTCCTTAGATGGGTCCTTGTTGCTCCAGGTCACGGGGCCTCACACATCCCATGGACTGAGCGGTTCTACAAAACCCTAGAGATTCAGGGCTGAGAAGGGCCTGTCTCCATCCTGTCCCATCTCTGGACATGCTGCTCATGTAGATTTCACTCCTTCCTCACGGGATTTATCTGTAGGCTGTTTGGGGAGAGAGCAGCAGTCATCCCGTCCTGGCCACGCTTGTTCTCTGACAGAGGTTGGTGATTCCCCACGACCCAGGGCAGCAGTGACTGCACACGGGGCCCCTCTGACTTTCACACACTAATCATGAGAGTGTTCTGTCTTTGCCTTCCTTCTAGCAGTTACCAGACACTTCTTAATTCACACGTGTTATGGAATTAATATGGAGAAGTGATGTGTCAATTCTGCAATATGAGTCAATTCTTGTTGCTATTTTATCTTTCTGAGTGCCTTATTAGGTCTTGGAGAGAACAGATGGAAGAATCAAAGGGATCACTGAAGAGACTTAGTGATCAGGCTATTTACAGATTTGCAGGCAGGTGACAGCAATAGATGGCAGAGCTCCCTGGGACTAGAAACAGCAGGACACTGTTACCATCTCTAGACTGAAAGGACAGCAGAAGGGAGTTGTTTCCAGAACCCAGAAATGCTGTGACCTTCTAGAGAGCCACCAAACACGTGCTACTGCTATAGGTTGAGGAATGCAGGCACTGCTGCAGCAGCGCTGGAGGGAAGAGTGGGGCATCAGCGCCTTGAATCCTCCCTCCTCCCTGCAGAGCCTCCTACTGGCAAACCCAGTTTGTTCCCCCCACCCACCCCGTGGTGTGTTTTGTGAAAATGACCAAAATACAAGTGATGCCTCACGAGCCATTTAGGACTTGAAGAGCAGACAAAGGAGAACACTGGGACGTTGAGATTATACAAATTCTGTGACAGAAAAGGCAGGATGTGTGTTTTCAGTTATAAGAATAAATGTTGGGAAGATGACAGACATTAGGCTCATTCTGTATGCCCTCCTGGGTTGTGTCCCAGTAGGAAGGAGAGGAAATGGCTGCACATACCCAAGATGCAGAGCGTCCTGGGAGGAATTTCCAAAACCGAAAGGTGGTGAGGTCTCCACTAGCCAGGATGGACAAGCACAGGCTGGACAACCACTGCAAAGGGACCTACGTTCACTTCCTGGATGTGTATGAAAGCGCACGTCTAGACACAGGAGGCAGGGTGGTAATGACAGTGGTTCCCTCAGGTTCTGCCAGCAAATGAGAGCTCGTGGCCTGTGGGTATTAACCTGCTGGAAAAGGGACTGTTAGCTTCCCTTGACTTCTCCCCCCAAAATCATGGCCCTGAGCTAACCTGCTTATCCTACTGGATAATTTTTAACATGTATTTTATGCCCCTGGGCAAATCTTGTGTTTGCCTTCACTTATATGCTGTGAACTTCACTCATTGGTTAGGGTTTCATTTAACAAGCCTCTTCACAGCCCTACAAATTCCACCTGACACTAAGAATTGTACTGAACAGGTAATAAACACATGTTTCTCTCAGTCATTCACAACTTTCCCTATTTTTTAAAATAAAAGTTGTCTAGGGGCGCATGGGTGGCTCAGTTGGTTAGAGCGCAAGCTGTGAGCAACAGGGTTGCCAGTTCAATTCCCACATGGGCCAGTGGGCTCTCAACCACAAGGTTGCCAGTTCGATTCCTCGAGTCCCACAAGGGATGGTGGGCTCCGCCCCCTGTAACTAAAGATTGAACGTGGCACCTTGAGCTGAGCTGCCACTGAGCTCCTGGATGGCTGGGTTAGAGCGCATCCTCTCAAACACAAGGTTGCCGGTTCGACTCCTGCAAGGGAAGGTGGGCTGTGCCCCCTGCAACTAGCAACGGCAACTGGACCTGGAGCTGAGCTGCGCCCTCCATAACTAAGATTGAAAGAACAACAACTTGAAGCTGAACGGCACCCTCTACAACTAAGATTGAAAGGACAACAACTTGACTTGGAAAAAAAGTCCTGGAAGTACACACTGTTCCCCAATAAAGTCCTGTTCCCTTTCCCCAATTAGAGAGACATCTTTAAATTAAAACAATTTTGGTGACAACATGGATGGATCTTGAGAGAGTAATGCTGAGCGAAACAAGTCAGACAGAAAAAACAGAGAACCATGTGATTTCACTGATATGTGGTATATAAACCAAAAACAACAAAAGAACAAGACAAACAAATGAGAAACAGAAACTCATAGACACAGACAATAGTTTAGTGGTTGCCAGAGGGTCAGGGGGACGGGGGGTGGGGGGTGGGAGATGAAAGTAAGGGGGATCGAATATATGGTGATGGAAGGAGAACTGACTCTGGGTGATGAACACACAATGGGATTTATAGATGATGTAATACAGAATTGTACACCTGAAATCTATGTAATTTTACTAACAATTGTCACCCCAATAAATTTAATTAAAAAAAAACCAACAATTTGGAATGTTGTAAATATTCAAAGATGGAATCAGAATCATTTCTAGTTATGTAGTATTTGAACTAATATATCATTTTCAGGAAATTTCACAAATAAACCAAGAAGGTTGTGCTGACACCAACTACTTTTCATGATAATATTTTTAGCTCTTGGTTTAGAGTAAAGCAAAATTATCCAGCTGTCTCTCCATGTTGCCAGCTTTAACCCTTTCTGGAGCTAAGGAGACACTGTATTAAAGAAAATACCAGTGGTTACCAGAGGGGAAGAGGGTGGGGGACGGATGAAGAGGGTAAAGGAGGTCAACTATATGGTGACAGAAGGAGACTAGACTTTGGGTTGTGAGCACACGGTTCAATACATAGTTGATGTATTATAGAATTGTACACCTGAAATGTGTATGTTATTAACCAGTGTTACTCCAATAAATTTGAATGAAAATGAAAAAGCTATAGCAGCATTAAGGCAGCCAATGGGATTTATTTAATGATCTGGATTTATTAAGAACTCATGAAATAATTATATTATCATAAATTTATTTTTGTTAACATTGTGTGTATGTATAGTAATATTGTTAGAGGCTTATACAAACAGTAGTCCTTTGCTCCCTGTCCCTACCCCTAGTCATACCTCCCATAGGCAACCACCTTCAATTCTTCTATTTCTCCTCCTGTTTACCTTTTATCTCTAAATTATACACTTATGCTGATAGTTCTTGATTAATCATTTTTAGACATTGTTTATTGAGCTCCTATCATGATAATGAGGACTTTTGATCCTTTACACACATGTCCACTGCCCTTTTACCCAAATGCCCAACATGGCTGTATCATCATTCATGGCTATAAAGACGACAACTTTACAAGACGTGTTAGTTGCAACAGCCCAGAGGAGACATGATGGTGATTAGATTATGGTGGTAGCTGTGGAGATGGGAAAAATAATGACTGATTCAAGAGATATGTGGGAGGAAGAGTAGATGAAACTGAGTATTTTTGGATGTAAAGGATGAGAAAGAGGGAGGTTCATGGGGAAACGGTGGAGATGGATACTGATGTCATTTACTGAAATGAACACTGAGGTAGCAGCAGGTTGGGGTGGGGATGGGAGAATCGTAAGTTCAGTTTGTGACATGTTGAGTTTGAGCAGTCTAAAAAGTTCCCAGATGGAGGCAGAATAGTTGAATATGCAGGTTTAAATCTCTACACAGACTGGACTGGATTGGGAGTCGTCATTGTGGTGGCAACTGAACATGGCGATGAGTGACAATATCTGAGGAGAAAGGAGAAAGTGAGAAGAGTGTCTTGCTTTGTGTACAGAGGAAGACTAACATTTAAGAATAAGCAGAAGGAAGCCAGTAAGGGATTTCGAGAAGGAGTTGCTAGAGAAATGGAAGGAAAATAAGGTGTGTTTGCTGTCAGAAGCCAAAAGAAGATCCTTGAAGAGACACAGAGGGGTCCAATTAAGTAGTAAATGGAAAGTTCCAGAGAGGGCAGGAGCAAGGGGCTCAGGAACACAGACAATGGTAGAGAGAGAAAGATAGTAAGTGTAACAGAGGAAGAGGTCTTGTATGTGGAAATGGGATTTATGCATCTCAAAGCAGAAGGTTTAAAATAGTTGCTGCAAATAATAGGAGAGGAAGTCACCAAAGATGTGTAGTAGGAGTTCCTAGCATTGCTGAAACTGAATTGGAACTGCTGACTATGAATACTGGTACAAAATATCTCGTAGGACCCTTGGTATATATTACCCTTGGAGGTTCGGAAAAAGTATTATATATAGAAAATCCATTATGGGCAGGAGCCTTTTGGTGGAGAGTTTTGCTATGTCAACATGTTGTTTGTGATCCCTAATTCTATTGGCATCAATTTGGGAAAATTCTATTTTTTGGAACAAGACGTTTTTTTGTACCTGGTAACCAAATATATTAGCCCAGAGTCAAGAATAAAATTTTTTTTATACCTCCCCAAAAGACTTACACAAGCAAAAAAGAAATACCTTGCAGGGTAACTTCCTTCAGCTTTATTCTGTCCCCCAGTTTCAGGCACAAAGAAGACAAGTAGCAGGTCTGGTCTAGGGACTGAAATTCTTTTTTATTTTATTTATTTATTTATTTATTTAGCTGCAACATCAGGTAGACCTAGGAAGCAGGGTTTTGAGGTGGAAGTGGTAAGAAAATCAAGGAACACAGCAGCTCCACCTTCTGAAAATATTTCTCTCTAAGTTGGAAAAAAGATGTTTTCAAGATAGAATACCCAGAGAGAATGAGCTTTCTGTTGACTTCTTAAAAGTTAAATGGAGTTTACTGACAATGATTTAGCTAGGTTTTTGAATGATTTGATTAATTCCACAGCCTCAGTTAAAAAAACAACTTTGTATTGTTATATTGTTTTCGTCTAAAAGAAAACTGATTGTGGGGCCAGCCCGGTGGCTCAGGCGATTGGAGCTCCGTGCTCTTAACTCTGAAGGCTGCTGGTTCAATTCCTACATGGGCCAGTGGGCTCTCAACCACAAGGTTGCTGGTTCAATTCCTCGAGTCCCGCAAGGGATGGTGGGCTGCGCCCCCTACAACTAGCAATGGCAACTGGACCTGGAGCTGAGCTGCACCCTCCACAACTAAGATTGAAAGCACAACAACTTTACTTGGAAAAATGTCCTGGAAGTACACGCTGTTCCCAAATAAAGTCCTGTTCCCCTTCCCCCAATAAAAAATAAAAATAAAAATAAAAGATAAAAGAATTAAAAGAAAACTGATTGTTAAAATACCTTTTCCAAAGAATTAATTTTTGTAAGAAAGCATCCCAGTTGTAGATAGGCAATGTACCCAGATCCAAAGAAGACTTGGAGGACAATTCATGACTGTGGTTGGCAGAATTTTGGCCCCTGTATCAGTTTGCTGAGACTGATGTGACAGAGTACAACAGACTGGGTGGCTTCAACTACAGAAATTTAGTTTCTCACAATTCTGACGGCTAGAAGTGCTAGGTCAAGGCACTTCTCTTAGTTGTAGATGACCATCTTTTCCCTGTCGTCACATGGTCTTCCCTCCCTCCACGTGTGTCTATGTCCTACTCTCCTCTGCTTATAAGGAGACCAGTCATATTGGGTTAGAGCCCACACTGATGACCTAATTTTAATATAATTACTTCTTTAAAGGCCCTATCTCCAAAAGTAGCCAAAAGGTACTGGAGGTTAGGAGTGCAACATAAATTTAGGGGGACACAAAGGGTCCCTTTGACCTTGCCCCTTTAATCACATCTATGAATATGGCAAAGGGATTCTGTAATTAAGGTAAGATATAATTAGGGTAAGAGATCTAAAGATAAAGAGATTATCCTGGATTACCCATGTGTACCCAGTCTAATCCCATGCGCTGGTAAAAGAAGAGAACTTTCTCCAGCCAGAGGCAGAAGAAGTCAGAGAGATTCTAAGCATGAGAAGGTTTGGTGAACCGTGCCGGCTCTGAGAGCCCACAGGCAAGGACAGAGGGGGCCTCCAGGAGGACAGGGTGGCCCTCAGCTGACATCCAGCAAGGAAATGGGAACCTCAGTCCTACAGCTGCGAGGAACTGAATTCAGGCAACAACCTAAAAGAACTTGGAAGCGGATTCTTCCCCAGAGCCTCCCACCAAGAACCCACCCAGCCAATGACACCTTGATTTCTGCCGTGTGAACCCTGAAGCAGAGAAACCATTTGAGTCTTGAGGCAGCCAAGACTTCTGACCTACAGACTGTGAGATAGTAAGTTTGTGTTGTCTTAAGCTACTAAATTTGTGGTGATTTATTACAGTTAGCAATAGAAAATAAATGAACAACAAACTGAAGAGTCAGCAACTTAAGGAAAAGTACAGTGGTACCTCCGTTTTCGAACGTGTCCATTGACAACATTTTGGTTTACGAATACCGTAAACCCAAAAGTAAATGATTTGGTTTTCGAACATGCCTCGGAAGTCGAAAATGTCACGGGGCTTCCGCTGAGTGCAAGATCCTGAGGCCCAGCTGTCGGCTGTTTTCGAAAGTTTCAGAACTCCAACGGTCTTCCAGAATGGATTATGTTCGAAAACCGAGGTACCCCGTACTAGAAATTAAATCTACAGGTGACTTTAACTTAGAATGAGCCAAATAATAAAATAAATCCAATAAAGTTACTAGTACAATTGAAGTTTACTTGGGAAATGAACCAGGATTTCTTCAAAGTCCTGTTGAAGAATCAGAAAATTAGCGGAACGAACTCCTGGTTGGAGCTAAATTCTGAATGGTTGTCAGTAATTGTGAATGATTCCTCTCCTGACAAGTAAAAATCAACATCTGGGAGTCTGAATGCATCAATAATACAAATACACCTCTCCTCTCTCACCTTCAACAAGAAAATAAATTGTACAATTATAGCTACACTGAAAAGAATGTTGTGAAACTCTCACACAATGTCTGGCACAAAGTAAGATTTTAGTGAATGTTTATTATTAGTATTATTAGTAGTATTATTATTATTACCTCATTTCATTTGATTGGCATATTCCTGAGAAGTAAATATTTTAATTCGCAAAAGTAAAGGATAATTTTCTATTGACTTAGCATATAACTTAAGAGAGAGATTTTTTTGGACTGAGTCCGAGTTGTTTTAAGATTTGCACCTGAGAAGCCGCAAGCCCAAAGAAACGCCAGCTGGCTGAGTGCAGGACGTGGGTTCATTGAGACTTACTGACCGGGGAGAGTCTCCGGTAGCGGCCGGCCGGAGAGGTAGTGATCGGCCCCAAGGTGGAGGAGAAGCGAGGTTATATAGGTCCCGCAAAACAAACGCGTTCCGTGGGAGAAACGATCTGGTGGGCCCTGCAGGCCTGCTCTCGTGCACACTGTGTCCCAAGAAGCCAGGAGACCTTGCCAGCTGGGCAGGGTACAGAACTGGGGTCTGCTAAGCAGCGTTCCCATGGAGCCAGGAGAACTCCACTGCCTTGCCTGGTAGCTTGTCTGCCTGTGGGCCAGGTCCTTACAGAGATAATCCTATGGGGGGGAAAGTCAATAATAAGATTTAAAAGTCACAAATAAAAATACAGGAAAATATTAATAATAATTTTTATTATTAATAATAAATATTAATAAATATTGTTATTAATATTTTCATGTTACATAAAATGTCACATCTGCTCTATTAAATGACATAAAGAGGCTTCTGAGGCAAGAGTCTCAAACTCCAAGGCCTTCCAGGGCCAGGCAAGTAAAATAAATGTATGAGGTGAAGGGGCATGAAGATAATAGGGAGTGATGGAAAATTAACAGCAGGACAGTATCCACCTTGCCTGGAAGCATTTTAATTCAACTGCCTTTAAAAGACTGCTGTTCAAACAAAATACGTTTGAGGGCCATCGTGCAATTGTTTGCTCCCTGCATTTCCTAGTCCTGTCTACTTTCCCAGGTCAAAGACCATTAGCTTCTCTTAGAGCGATCAAGAGCACACACTTAGAAGTTTTACTGTGTAGGAGGGAAGAAGACAGGGAGGGAGGGAAGGGAAGAAAGGAGAAAGCCCAGGAGAGAGGAAGGAAAAGGAGAGAAGAGCATAACGGCCCTCAGAGTTACTGAGAACAGATGACTAAGATGAGAGGCAATGGAGGTAGAATTGTCTGTATTTGTCAAGGGCCTGCTCTAATCGAGGCCCTACTCTAGTCAAGACCATCTGTTAGGAACTGTAAGATGGATGGAGTCTCTGGGCTCAG
>NC_133755.1:88075816-88144004 GCF_036562045.2 Rhinolophus sinicus
CAAAGCTCTCCGCATACCCACCGGACACTGCGCCCTGTGACCTAGACGAACTATTAACAGAGGAGAAGCCCGTCTCCCAGGGAATCCCCATTGTGTGAGAAGATGGAATAGTGCAGAGAAAACATAGCACTACCGTGTGGGAGAAGAAAATAAGTTGCAGTTGGAGAAATAATAAAACATTCTACCAACAAGTACTGGCAAACAAAAGAAAGACCGCTTCCTATCAACCTGTTGCAGAAGTCACTCCTGTAGATGTCTAGGAAGAGAAATAGTAAACCAGTAATCGCCATGAATAACCAAGGCAACAAGATAGCTCAGAAAGAAAGTGAAAATCTCCAGAGAAGGCACTTAAAGATACAGAAATATGTGACTTAAATGACAGAGAATTCAAGATTGCAGTTCTGAAAAACTCAACGAGATACAAGAAAACACAGATAGGCAGTTAAATGAACTCAGAAACTCAATCAAAGAACAGCATGAGCATTTTACTAAAGAGATTGAAATCTTAAAAAGAACCAAATAGAATTTCTGGAGATTAAGAACTCAATAGAAGAAATTAAGAATGAAATAACCAGCTTAGGTAGTAGAGTTGACCAGATGGAGGAAAGAATCAGTGACATCGAAGATAGAAACCTGGAAATGACACAAATAGAAGAAGAAAGAGACTTGAGACTTAAAAGAAATGAAAGAACTTACAAGAACTTTCTGACTCCATCAGAAAGAGCAATATAAGAATAATGGGCATACCAGAAGGAGAAGAAAGAGAGAAGGAACAGAGAATATATTCAAACAAATTGTCGATGAGAACTTCCCAAATTTGTGGACAGAACTGGACCCTCGAATCCAAGAAGCAAATAGAACACCTAGTTACCTCAATCCCAACAGACCTTCTCCAAGGCACATTGTATTGAAGCTGTCTAAAATCAACGACAAAGAAAGAATCCTCAAGGCAGCCAGGGAAAAGAAGACGGTAACTTACAAAGGAAAGCCCATTAGATTATCATCAGATTTTTCAGCAGAAACTCTACAAGCCAGGAGGGAGTGGAACCAAATATTCAAACTATTGAAAGAGAGAAACCATGAGCCAAGAATAATATATCCAGCAAAGATATCCTTTAGATATGAAGGAGGAATAAAGACCTTTCCAGACATACAGAAGCTGAGGAATTTTCTAATACACGACCTGCACTACAAGAAATACTAAAGGAGGCTATTCGACCACCATCAACAGGGACAATTTGTGGCAACCAAAACTCAAAGAGGGGGAGAGTAAAGGCCTGAACCGAAATATGGGAATGGAGAAAGTAAGCGTGCTGAAGAAAATGGAATACTCTAAATATCAAACTTTCTTTTACATAAACTTAAGGGTAACCACTCAAAATAAATCCAGAATTGAAATATATACTGAAATAAAAGAAGAAACAGAGGGAAACATCATAGAATACCACCACACGGAAATAATAGACAACAACAAAAAGGCAAAGAAACAATGGAGACACAGCCTTACCAGAAATCTAAAGATAGGATCACAGGAAATCCTCACATATCAATAATCACCCTAAATGTAAATGGACGGAACTCACCAATAAAAAGGCACAGAGTAGCAGATTGGATCAAAAACTAAACCCAACCATATGCTGTCTCCAAGAGACACATCTCAGCTACAAGGACAAGCATAGACTCAAAGTGAAAGGGTGGAAATTGACACTCCAAGCAAATGGTACCCAGAGAAAATCAGGTGTAGCCATAATGATATCAGATGAAACAGACTTCAAGGTGAAAAAGATAACAAGAGACAAAGATGGACATTTCATAATGGTGAAGGGGACTGTACAACAAGAAGACATAGCAGTCATCAATATTTATGCCCCCAATCAGGGAGCACCGAAATACACCAAGCAACTACTAAGAACTAAAGGGAGAAATTGACCAAAACACAATTATACTAGGGGACTTAAATACATCATTGACAGCTATGGATAGATCATCCAAACAGAAAATAAATAACGAAATAGTAGCCCTAAATGACACATTAGATGAAATGGACATAATTGACATTTATAGAGCACTTCATCCTAAAACATCAGACTATACATTCTTTTCTAGTGTACATGGAACATTCTCAAGGATAGACCATATATTGGGACATAAAATCAGTCTCAACAAATTTAAGAAGATTGAAATCATACCATGCATATTATCTGATCACAAGGCTTTGAAATTGGATATCAACTGTAAAAAGAAAGCGGAAAAAACACAAATACATGGAGATTAAACAACATACTTTTAAAGAAGGACTGGGTCAAAGAAGAAGTTAGAGGAGAGCTCAAAAGATACATAGAAACAAATGACAATGAAAATACATCCTACCAAAATTTTTGGGATGCAGCGAAAGCAGTTTTAAGAGGGAAATTTATATCATTACAGGTATATCTCAGGAAACAAGAATACTCCCAAATAAATAACCTCATGTTACACCTTAAAGAACTAGAAAAAGAAGAACAAGTAAAACCAAGTTCAGAGAAGAAAGGTAATAACAAAAATTAGAGCAGAACTAAATGAAATAGAGAACAAAAAGATAATAGAAAAAATTAATGTGACAAAGAGCTGGTTCTTTGAAAAGATTAACAAAATTGACAAACCCTTGGCTAGACTTACTAAGATAAAAAGAGAGAAGACACTGATTAACAAAATCAGAAACGTAAAAGGGGAAGTTATCACGCACAACACAGAAATACAAACGATCATCCAAGAATACTATGAAGGACTATATGCCACCAAATTCAACAACCTAGAAGAAATGGACAAGTTCTTAGAAACATATAGCCTTCCAAGGCTGAACCATGAAGAACTGGAAAATCTAAACGGACCGATCACCAGTAACGAAATTGAATCAGTCATCCAAAACCTTCCCAAAAGCAAAAGTCCGGGACCAGATGGCTTCACTAGTGAATTCTACCAAACCTTCAAAGAGGATCTAATACCAATTCTGCACAAACTCTTCCAAAAAATTGAAGAAGAGACAGTACTCCCTAACTCATTTTATGAGGCCAACATTACCCTGATACCAAAACCTGGTAAGGACAGCACAAAAAAAGAAAACTACAGACCAATATCTCTAATGAATACCGATGCAAAAATCCTAAACAAAATTCTAGCAAATTGAATACAACAATGCATTAAAAAGATTATTCATCACGACCAAGTGGGGTTCATCCCCAGGGCACAAGGATGGTTCAACATGCGCAAATCCATCAATGTGATACATCACATAAACAAAATAAAGGACAAAAATCATATGATTATATCAATTGATGCAGAAAAAGCATTTGACAAGATACAACATCCATTTATGATTAAAACACTTAATAAAATGGGTATAGAAGGAAAATACCTTAACATAATAAAGGCCATATATGACAAGCCCTCTGCTAATCTCATAATTAATGGAGAAAAACTGAAGCCCTTTGCTCTACGTTCAGGAACACGACAGGGATGTCCCCTATCACCTCTGCTTTTCAACATAGTGTTGGAAGTCCTTGCCAGAGCAATCAGGCAAGAGAAAGAAATAAAAGGCATCCAAATTGGGAATGAAGAAGTGAAATTATCACTCTTTGCAGATGACATGATGCTATATATAGAAAACCCTAAAGACTCCACCAAAAAGCTATTAGAAACAATCAACGAATACAGTCAAGTTGCCGGCTACAAAATCAACGCACAAAAGTCCATTGCCTTCCTATATACTAACAATGAAATCAAAGAAAAAGAAATACAAAAAACCATTCCTTTTGCAATTGCAGCAAAAAGAAAAAAATACCTAGGAATAAACTTAACCAAGGATGTGAAAGACCTATATGCTGAAAACTATAAGACATTTTTGAAAGAAATTGAAGAAGACACAAAGAAATGGAAAGACATTCCGTGCTCATGGATTGGAAGAATCAACATAGTTAAAATGGCCATATTACCCAAAGCAATATACAGATTCAATGCAATCCCCATCAAAATCCCAATGGCATATTTTAAAGAAATAGAACAAAAAATCATCAGATTTGTTTGGAACCACAAAAGACCCCGAATAGCCAAAGCAATCTTAAGGAAAAAGAACAATAATGGAGGTATCACACTTCCTGACTTTGGCTTGTGCTACAGGGCTACAATAATCAAAACAGCATGGTACTGGCAGAAAAACAGACACATAGACCAATGGAATAGAATTGAGAACCCAGAAATAAAACCACATAAATATGGACAGATAATTTTTGACAAAGAAGCTAAAAACATACAATGGAGCAAAGACAGCCTCTTCAATAAATGGTGCTGGGAGAATTGGATAGCCACGTGCAAAACAATGAAACTGGACTGCTATTTGTCACCATGTACCAAAGTTAATTCAAAATGGATCAAAGACTTGAGCATAAGACCTGACACAATAAACTGCATAGAAGAAAACATAGGTACTAAACTTATGGACCTTGGGTTCAAAGAGCATTTCATGAACTTGACTCCAAAGGCAATGGAAGTAAAAGCTAAAATAAACGAATGGGACTATATGAAACTTAAAAGCTTCTGCACAGCAAAAGAAACCATTGACAGAATAAAGAGGCCACCAACTGAATGGGAGAAGATTTTTGCAAACAGTGCCTCCGATAAGGGGCTAGTATCCAGAATATATAAGGAACTCATGCAACTCAACAACAAAAAAACAAACAACCCAATTGAAAAATGGGCAGAGGACTTGAAGAGACATTTTTCCAAAGAGGACATACAAATGGCAAATAGACATATGAAAAAATGCTCAACATCACTAATCATCAGAGAAATGCAAATCAAAACCATAATGAGATATCACCTCACCCCAGTCAGAATGCCTATCATCAACAAGACAAATAATAACAAATGTTGGAGAGGCTGTGGAGAAAAAGGAACCCTCATACACTGTTGGTGGGAATGCAGACTGGTGCAGCCATTATGGAAGGCAGTGTGGAGGTTCCTCAAAGAATTACGAATAGAATTGCCATATGACCCAGCCATCCCTCTCCTGGGTATCTACCCAAAAAATCTGAAAACATTTAGAGATAAAGACACGTGTGCTCCAATGTTCATTGCAGCTTTGTTTATGGTGGCCAAGACATGGAAACAACCAAAATGTCCTTCGATAGATGAATGGATAAAGAAGTTGTGGTATATATACACAATGGAATACTATTCGGCTGTAAGAAAAGATGATATAGGAACATTTGTGACAACATGGATGGATCTTGAGAGAGTAATGCTGAGTGAAACAAGTCAGACAGAAAAAGCAGAGAACCATGTGATTTCACTGATATGTGGTATATAAACCAAAAATAACAAAAAAACAAGACAAACAAATGAGAAACAGAAACTCATAGACACAGACAATAGTTTAGTGGTTGCCAGAGGGTAAGGGGGGCGGGGGTGGGGGGGTGGAAGATGAGGGTAAGGGGGATCGAATATATGGTGATGGAAGGAGAACTGACTCTGGGTGATGAACACACAATGGGATTTATAGATGATGTAATGCAGAATTGTGCACCTGAAGTCTATGTAATTTTACTAACAATTGTCACCCCAATAAATTTAATAAAAAAAAGAAAAGAAAAGAGAAATAAAATAAGTGAAATTAATTAAGAACAAAAGAGAGTCGTCTCAGACAAATACGTCGCTGCAGGCATAGGAGAGATTTAAACAATCTTAAAACTATGAAGAACTTTATGTCAATGGAAAAGTCTTATTGCAAGGAAATAAGTCAAAGCAGTTGTAAAAATTCTGTTTCCCTTCAGAATATCCAGGATCTTTTACAGGTAAGTTCTGTAAAACTTTTGAGGACGGTTCATGCTCTTATATAAAATATTGAAAAGAATGGAGACATATATGGAAAACCAAACAACTCCTTTTATTAAGCATGAATACCATTGACCCTAAAGCTAGTCAGGGAACAAATAAGAAGAAAGCATTCTAGGAAAATCGCCTTTCAGAAATTAGATCCTGAGAATAAAGCCTTTATGTGTGTGTGTATATAAACTATACATAAAATACAGTAGTACCGACAGCCGGGTGATGCCCAGCACGTTCAGGCCCGTGCTCAGGCTCTGGCGCCTCCTCGCCCGCCCGCGGGCAGTGCCCCTGGGATGGCTCCGCTGCAGCTACGGCCACTGCTGCTGATGCCGCCGCTCCGGGAGGGGCCAACTGCCCGTTCCAGGATCCAGCACTCTGCCAACCCATCCACCACCACCCCGACTTCGAGGTCTTTGTGTTTCGTGTATGTGACAAAGCTGGGGAATCTTATGACTGGTCACAGATTACAACTGTGACAGTCTTTGGAAAACATGACTGAGGACGTACATGCTATGCGCATTCAAGAAGGGCCAGAGCAGTGCTAAAAGGAGCCGTGTGGGTAAAGAAGACCATCAATCCTACTCTCAGAACGTCCTGGATAACTCTACAAGTTAACTTGTTCAAAACACGATAAATGAATGGAATTAATATAGACACAGAGCAAGAAGTTAATTGTTCATCATCTGAATATGATGCATTAAGTGCTTTAGTCAAAGAACCTACAGATCCTTTTCATTGTGAAATTGAGGGATCCCAGGTAACGTGTGATGCAGTTTGGTCTCCAAAGTGCATAGACACAGGTGCTATAATTGTACTGGAATTGCAGATGCTGTGACTTTCTCTTTGTTATGTCTTGTGATGAACAAAGGCAGGTCTGGTCAGAATGTATTGCAGCAGCCAAGGCTCCCTATGATCAGACATTAACTGCATATGACACTACACCAAGGGGGGCATTAACCCTAAGAAACGTGTAATGGGTGTTCCCTGTGTGGTTGTGATTGTACCTGCCCGGCTGTATTGGAGCATCACGTTTGTACCATTGCAAAAGTCCCTCCCCAGGGGTCCTTGTAGTGATGCAGCAGGATGTCAGGTGCCCTATGAAATGATTATGAAGCAAGTAAACAGTTCTATTTCTGGAATCCGGTGGGATTAAAATAAAAACCCTCTTTATTATAACTATAAAGATGCTGCTGGCCGTACCCATCACGTGTGGTGTGATAACCCGTGAGCATGTCTTTAAAGGCAGCTATATACAGACGTGTGGCTTACACGGCATTGGCATGTGGCTTACACGGCATTGGCATGTGGCTTACATGGCATTGGCATGTGGCTTACACGGCATTGGCATGTGGCTTGCATGGCATTGGCATGTGGCTTACACAGCATCGGCATGTGGCTTGCATGACATTGGCATGTGGCTTACACGACATTGGCATGTGGCTTACATGGCATTGGTGTGTGGCTTACATGGCACTGGCATGTGGCTGTAGCCAAACAGCAAACTGAAGAAATGTGGACAGTCTTAAAACCAACCTGTACAAACATGAACATATTCTGTCAAACTATTGAGATTTAGAATATTACCTATATAAACAGATCTAGTTTCTCAAAGAGATAAAAAATATATACTTTTTTGTCATGTTGCTATATTTTTTAGTTATTAGTATACTCAAAAAGAGATTGTTTGTGTATATACTATACAAATATACTATAAAACTATTAAATACCTTGACCAAGTTAGGTATCCCAAGAGTACAAGGATATTTAATCGTTAAATCATTTAATGCACTTCACCATTAAATTAAATGATAAAAATAGACAGGGATGATCGCACCTTAGTAAATGTAGAAATTGCTACAGATGAAATTCAGAGCTCCCCCTGACTCACGATCTCCAGTCACCTTCCACTTGAAGGACCCATGTGATTAGATTAGATTAGCCCCACCCCCATTGTGGGGGTGAAAGACTTGTACACTGAAAACTAGAAAACACTGCTGAAAGTAATTTAAAAAGACACAAATAAATGGAAAGACATGGATTGGAAGACAGATGGTTAAGATGACAGTATTACCTAAGGTGACCTATAAATTCAATGTAATCCCTATCAAAATCCCAGCAGAATATAGGATCTCAGGAGACCCCGAATAGCCAAAACAATTTCAGAAAAGATAAACAAAGTTGGTCTCAGAAGTCTTCATTTCAAAATGTATAAGAAAATTATAGGAATCAAACTGTGTGAGTGTCTGGCATAAAGGCAGAGCTATAGACCAGTGGACTGGAATAGAAAGCCCAGAAATAAACTCTTGCATATACAGTGTTACGGACAAAATTGTGTCCCCAAAATTCCTATGTTGATGCTTTAAACCCCAGTGGGACTGTATTTGGAGACAGGGCCTTTAGGGAGGTCATAAAACTTACATGTCATCACAAGGGTGAGATTCTAATCCAATAGGATTGGTGTCCTTATAAGAGGAAGAGGCCGTCATTCTCTAATGCCAGCGCCACCTCACCGAGCTCCAGCCTCAGTAGGAGTAAGATCTCTATACCGTGGCTCATACAAAGCAGACTGCCTGCAAATCGACGCATGGGAAAGCATGGAAGAAGCCACTGGCCATAAAAGCTGCTCTCAAGAGTGTGCCCTCTACTGGTGGAGAGAAGAAACCTCATCATTACAGGCCTGGTATCACAGCCCTTGGTGAAATTGGATGTTATCAGAGGTTCACTGAATTTCTGATTCACAAACTTCCCTGCCAGCGTCAGGTGCGAGAAATTGCTCAGGACTTCACAACAGATCTGCGCTTGCAGAATGCAGGTACTGGTGCTTTGCAGGAGGCAAGTGAGGCCTATCTGATTGGCCTTTTTGAAGATACCAACCTGTGTGCTCTCCATGAGAAACGTGTAACAATTACCCCAAAGAACACCCAGCTAACACGCTGCATATGTGGAGAATGCGTTTCAGAATCCACTATGATGGGAAAAATTATTCTTAAAAAGAATTCTTTTCTTTCTGTCATTGGTAGTTCTGAACTTAAGATATTTTTTCTCCATCGGGTTAAAAGGTACTAATTATATGATCACAAGAGGAAAAATGGGGGCAGAAATCAGGTATTGGCAGTTTTTCCATTTTTATCTGTGTGTGAATTTTTAATATAAATGCAGGGACATGAAGCATTAACGCAAATCAAAATGTTTCAGTGAGCAAGTTTCAGCAGAGCAACTTTGTAACAATTATAGAGAAACCTGTTAACTTTTTCTGCACAATGCCAGCATTTGGATTTTTTTAAAACCACTACAATTCTTATTGTTGGCAACTAAATGGTGTTTGTAGCATTTTTATCATACAGTAGATTCTATCCATTTACTGTACTTTTCTGAGTTGTCCTACATGCAAGTACATGGTTTTAATGTTGTCTGTTTCTGTGCTGCTCCTATAAGTTTGTTATTAAAATACATTAAACTATTTGTTAAAAAAAGAAGAGTAGGAGACACCTGAGAGCTCTTTCTCTCTCCACCTATGCACAGAAGAAAGGCCATGTGAGGGCAGAGAGAGAAGGAGGCCGTCTGTAAGCCAGGAAGAGAGCTCTCACCAGAAACTGAATTTGCTGGCACCTGGATCCTGAATTTCTAGCCTTCAGAGCTGTGAGGAAATAACTGTCTGCTATTTGAACCACACAGTCTGTGCTGTTTGTTGTGGTAGCTTGAGCAGACTAATACATACGATGAAACGATTTACAACAAGGGTGACAAGACCATTCAATGGGGGAGAGGACAGACAGTCTTTTCAAAAAATGGCGCTGGGATAACTGGTTATCCACGTGCAAAAGAATGAAGTTTGATCCTTACATTACACCGTAAAAAATTAACTCAAAGTGCGTCAAAGACCTAAAGCAAGAGTTGAAGCTATAACACTCTTAGAAGAAATCATAGAGGAAAAGTTTCATGGCACAGGATTTGGCAATGGTATTCTTGTATATGACTTCAAAAGCACAGGCAACAACAACAAATAATGAAAAGAAAAAATATGTAAATTAGAGCACATCAAAATAAAAAAACTTCTGTGCATCAAAGGACACAATCAATAGAGTGAAAAGGCAACCCATAGAACAGGGGAAAATGTTTCCAAATCAAGTATACGATAAGTTTTAGTATTCAGAATATATAAAGAACTTCTACAACTCAACAAAAACAGCCTGATTTATAAATAAGCAAAGGACTCAAATAGACATTTTTCCAAAGAATATATACAAATGACCAATGAGCACATGAAAAGATGCTCCACATCACTAAGCATTAGTGCAATTAAAATAGAAAACAAAATGAGGTGTCACTTCACACCCATTAGGAAGGCTACTATCAAAAAAATAAAATAAATACGGGGGAGGATATAGAGAAATTGGAACTTTTGGAGATGTAAAATAGTACTGCTGTGGTGAAAAAACAGAATGGTAGTTCCTCAAAAACTTAGAATTAAAATAGAATTATCATATGATCCAGCAACTGCACTCCTGGGTATATACCCAAAAGAATTGAAAGCAGGGTCTCCAAGAGATATTTGTACAACGATGTTCATAGCCAAAATGTGGAAGGAACCCAAGTGTCCATCAACAGATGAACGGATAAAATGTGGTATGTACATACCACAGCAATATTACACAGCCTTTAAAAAGAAGGAAATTTTCAACCATGCTACAACATGGATGAACCTTGAGAACATTATGCTAAGAGAAAAAACTGTCAAAAAAAAACAAATGCTGTTTGATTCCACTTCTATGAGGTACCTAGAGCAATCAATTCAGAGATAGAAAGTAGAATGATGGTTGCCAAGGGCTGGGGAGAGAAAAAGATGGGGAGCTGTTTAATGGGTGTAGCGTTTCAGTTTCAGTGTTGCCAGATGAAAAGAGTTCTGGAGAGCTGTTGCATAGCAACGTGAATGTATATAACACACTACTGAACTCTGCACTTAAAAATGGTTACTATGATAAATTTTGTTATGTATATTTCCACAATTAAAAAATTAAAAATATTGCCTTTTTTAAAAAGGAAGTAAGGATTACCAGGGAAGGATCTAGGATGACTGAGCAGATAAATGCTATATCTGCTTCCTGCCATGAACACATTAAAATTACAACTAAATTATAAAACCGTCAAATTGGAGAACCATCTGAAGTCTACCTGAATAGAAATTTTATAACTGAGGCTATGAAGAAGCCACATCAAGACTGGTAGGAGGGACGGATACATGAAACAAGCTGTCCCCACACCTACATGTGGAGGTTGAAAATCAGGAGTGATATCTCAGCCACAGAGGTCCCCCGTTGGAGGAGTGAGGGACCCAGCCCCACACCGGACTCTCCAGCCTGGGTTACTGGTGTCTGGAAGAATTACCCCCAAAACATCTGGCTGTGAAAAACAGTGGGGATTCTGACCATCCGGGTGGGATTGAGGGATGCGGGAAACCGAGAGGTCCTCTTAAAGGGCCCGTGCACAGGTACTTTCACTTGTAGGCACTCATCCTGGGTTCCAGTGGAGGGACAGTGACTGGGGAGCATTGGAGACATACAGGGAAAGACTAAGTTGTGTGGCTATGGGGTGAAGACTGGAGGGACAGTGGCCATTTTCTCTGAGTGGAATCCTCCTCCCATGGAGCTGACAGGCAGGTACCATCTTCCCTGTGTTGAGCATTCCCCCCACACCATGGCGAAATCTGACTCTGAATTTGTTTGGTAAGCTCTGCTTGCTTCACCCTGGTGATTTCCTGAGACCCCGCCTCACCCAACTCATGGACTGCATGAGACTATCAAAGCTACTAGGTGGCAGCAGGTCCCGGGGTGTCCTGGATTTTAGCTGAACTACCCCAGGGCCACTACTAGTGGCAGCAATCCTCGGTTTCAGCATGGCCTCCCCATGTACCACAAGGTACAGCACAGAGAGCGACCAACTGTGGATTGCATTGTAGCTCCTACTAGGTAGTCCTCTGCCAGTCACAGGAAGTGGCTGACCTGGGCTGCAGCAGACCCCTTGCAAGAGGCCCAGGAACAAACATACCTGGAGGTTGGCTTTGGACCAGAGCAGAATACCACCTAATTAATCCCACAAATGGCACACCCAAAGGGTGGTCTTAGCAGGCACCAAAGCATAGTGGGGCAAATCCCGCTCTGTAACAATCCCCCCACACAGCAGCCCATAAGCTGTATGTAGCCAAACCCCAAAGCTAGTCAGCCTGAGGGTCAATCCCACCCACTGTCATGCCAACAGCAACCAAGGCTCAACTATCACAGGAGGGTATGCACAACCCACAAAGGGGACACTCCTGGAACACCCAGTGCCATTGGCCAGGGAGACTGTGCCACTGGGCCCCACTGGACACCAACTACATAAGGCCACCTGGTCAAGACTGGGAGACATAGCAGCCCTATCTAATACATAGAAACAAACACAGAGAGGCCACCAAAATGAGGATACAAAGAAATATATCCCCAATGAAAGAACAGGAGAAAAACTCTGAAAAAGAACTAAACAAAATGGAGGCAAACAACCTACCAGAGACAGAGTTCAAAACCGTGGTTATAAGGATGCTCAAGGATCTTAGTGAGAACTTCAACAAAGAGATAGCAAACGTGAAAAGGACATAGAGACCATAAAACAGAACCAGTCAGAAGTGAAGAATACAATAACTGAAATGAAGAATGCACTAGAAGGAATCATCAGCTGACTAGATGAAGCAAAGGATTGAATTAGTGATTTGGCAGACTAAGTAGCAAAAAACACCCAACTGGAATAGCAAAAAGAAAAAAGAATGTTAAAAAAGAAAGTTATAAAGGTCCCAAAAGAGACCTTTGGGACAATATCAAGTGTAGGAACAATTGCATCATGGGGGTACCAGAAGGAGAAGAAAAAAGAGCAAGGGAGTGGGAACCTAAAAGAAGAAATAATGACTGAAACTTTTGTAACCTGGTGAAGGAAAGAGACATAAAAGCCCAAGAAGGGCAGAGAGTCCCAAAAACGATGAACTCAAACAGGTCCACTTCAAGACATTATATTTAAAATGAGAGAATCCTGAAAGCAGCAAGAGAAAAGCAACTAGTTACTTATAAAGGAGCTCCCATAAGATTGTTACCTGATTTCTGAATAGAAATATTGCAGCCCAGAAGGGATTGGTGTGAAATATTCAAAGTGATAAATAGTAAATATTCAAAGTGAAAAAGCAAGAGTACTCCACCCAGGAAGGTTATACTTGAAATAGGACAAAGAAGGATAAAGAGCTTCCCAGACAAGAAAAAGCTAAAGGAGTTCATCAGCACCAAACGGGTATGACAAAGAACGTTAGAGGGACTACTTTAAGACCATATATATATGACGATATATATACGATGATATATATATATAGTTATATTTATATATATATTCATCATATAGTCATATATATGAATAATAAAATGGCAATAACTACATATCCATCAACAATTGCTTTCAATGTAAATGGATTAAATGCTCCACTCAAAAGACATAGGAGGGCTGAATGAATAAGAAAACAAAACCCTTACATATGTTGCCTACAAGACACTCCCTTCAGATCAAAGAACACACACAGACTGAAAGTAAAGAGATGGAAAAACTATATTTCATGAAAATAGAAACAAACAAACGATATAAACTGGAGTAGCAATACTTATACCAGACAAAGTAGACTTTAAAACAAAGACTATACAAAGAGACAAGGAAGGACACAGTTATCCCACTTCTGGGTATTTATCTAAAGAAACCCAAAATGCTACTTTGAGGGGACATGTGCATCCATATGTTCATTGCAGCATTGTTTATAATGGCCAAGATGTAGAGGCAGCCTGGGTGTCTGTCAATGGATGAATGGATATAGAGGAGGTGATACATATATACAAAGGAATATTGCTCAACCATGGAAGGGAATGGGCTTTTTCTATCTGTGGAAGCAGGGATGGACCTGGCGGGTGTAGTGCTGATTGGAGAATGTCAAATTAGAAAGACAGATGAAATATGATTTCACTTATATGTGGAATCTAAAGAACAAAACACAAAACAAAACAAACAAAATAGAAACTCATAGATATAGAGAACATTTTGATGGTTGCCAGATGGGAGGTGGGTTGAGGGGATAGGTAAAAAAGGGGAAGAAATGTAAGAAGTACAAATTGGTTCTTATAAAGTAGTCATGGGGAGGTAGGATATAGCATAAGGAATATAGTCAATAATACTGTAATAACTATGTAAGTGTCAGATGCATACTAGATTTATTGGGGTGATAGATGTGAGGGGAGTTGGCGAGTAGGGTGAAAAAGGTGAAGGGATTAAGAAGTACAAACTGGTAGTTACAAAATAATCATGGGAATGTAAAGTAAAGCATAAGGAATATAGTCAATAACATGCTAATAACTATGTATAGTGCCAGGTGAGTACTAGCCCAGTCAGGGAGATCACTTTTTTAAAAAACTTTTGTTTATTAGGGAATATTGAGGGACAGTATGATTCTCCAGGGCCCATCAGCTCCAAGTAGTTGTCCTTCAATCTAGTTGTGGAGGGTGCAGCTTTCTGGCCCATATGGGAATCGAACTGGCAACCCTGTCATTCAGAGCTCACACTCTAACCAACTGAGCCATCCAGCCACCCCTTAAATTATATAAATGTCTAACTGCTATGCTGTACACCTGATATTAATATAAAATAATAATACAAGAGAAAAATATATTCTACAATACCAACTATATGGCATTCTGGAAAAGGTAAAACTATGGAGACAGTAAAAAAAGCAGTGGTGGCCCGGAATTAGGAGAAAGGGAGGGATACATAGGCAGAGCACAAAGAAATATTAGGGCAGTGAAACTATTCTGTAAATGGTGGACACATGTCATTATATATTTGTCCCAACCCGTAGAATGTACAACACCAGGAGTGAATTCTAATGTAAATTATGGGCTTTGGGTGATAATGATGTACCAATGTACATTCATCATTTGTAACAAATGTAGCACTCTGGTGTGAAATCTCTGATTATAATTGTTGATTTCTCTATTTCTCTTTGTAATTCTATCGATTTTTGCTTCATGTTTTTTGAAACGCTACAGTAGGTGTTTATGATTGTTATAAAAGTTTAGTGATGGTGGGAGAGGCTGTGGATACGTAAAGGCAGGAGGTTTATGTCTTCCTTGTACTTTCCACTCAATTTTTATGTGAACCTAAACTGATCTAAAAAATAAAGTCTATAAAAATTGGAGGGAAAAAAGATAATTAGCAGAGAAAGAAACAATACTAAATATTCTGTTCTTGATATTTATTTTAGTTTTACATCTGGAAAATTAGCAATGTGAAACTTATTCAATAAAAAATTAATGGAACAATAAAAAAGGAAATGAAATAATCTTTTCACACATACAAAAGCTGAAAGAATTCATCATCAGTAGATCTGTATTACAAGAAATGTTAAAGGAAGTGCTCAGGCAGCAGAAAAATGGTATCACATAGAAATCTGGATCTATACAAAGGAATGAACAGCCTGGAAATGATAAAAACATGGATAAATATATGATATTTTTCTTGTCATTTAAAGCTCTGTAAGAGATAATTTAAGCAAAAATAACAATGTAGGTAGAGATTTATAACATAAAAGCAAAACATATGATAGGTAACAATTGCACAAATAGGAGAGGAAAGTTGGAAGTTTACTATCATAAGGTTCTTGTACTATATATGAAGTGGCATAATATCATCTGAAAGTAGACTGTGATAAGTTAAAGATGTATATACTATAAACTCTAAAACAATCACCAAAATAATGCAATAAAGAATTATATATAATAAGGTAGTGAAAGAGATAAAATGAAACCATAAGAAATATAAAATTAATCCAAAAGAGAGGAATAAAACCCCAAAGAACAGATGGGACAAATAGAAAACAAATAATAAGATGACCACTAAATGTAAATGATCTAAATATCCCAATTAAAAGGTTGTTAGATTGGATAAAAAAGCAAGACCAGCTATGTACTGCCTATAATAAACATACTTTAAATATAGATATGTTAGTTAAAAATAAAAAGGTGGGAAGTGATATGTCAACACAAATCAAAAGAATTCTGGTGTGGCTACCTTGATATCAGACAAAGAAAATTTCAGAGCAAAGAATAATCGCAGAGATACAGAGGTCATTTCACAGTGAAAAGGTGTCAATTCATCAGAAGGATATAACAATCCTAAACATTTATACACCTACCATGGAGTTTCAAAATACATGAAGAAAAGTGGATAGAATTACAAAGAGAACTAGAGAAGTCCACAATTATAGTCAGAGATCTCAATACCTCTCTTTCAGTAATTAATAGAATAAATAGACAGAAAATTAGAAAAGATGGTAAATTTGAAGAATACTATCAACTAACTTAATCTAACTGACATTTATAGAACACTGCACCCACAATAGCAGAATAAATATTCTTTCCAGACGGGTATGGAACATTTATCAAGATAGAACATATTCTGGACCATAAAACTATTTTCAATAAATTTAAAATGATTCAGATTATGCAACATATGTTTTCTGATCATACTAAAATTAAATTAGAAATCAATATCAGAAATATTTCTGGAAAATCTCCAATTTTGGAACAAAGTAGCACAGTTATAGATAACACATAGCTCAAAGAAGAAATCAAGAGGAAATTAGAAAGTATATTTATTTGACAAAAATGAAAACACAACACATCAAATTTTGTCGATGCCATTTAAGCAGCACTTAGGGGAAAATTTATAGCACTAAGTGCGTATCTTAGAAATAAGAAAGATCTTAAATCAATGACCTTAGCTTCTACCTTAGGAAAGTATAGAAAGAAGAGCAAATTTAACTCAGGTAAGTAGAAGAAAATAATAAAGATCCGAGCAGAAATCAGTGGAGATGGAGACATAAGATAGAAAAAGAATAGATAAAATCAATGAAACACAAAGCTGGTTTCATTAAAAACTTATAAACCTCTATTCAGGCTAATGAGAGAGAGAGAGAGAGAGAGAGAGAGAGAGAGAGCAATGACTTCACTATACATTCTACAGATATTAGAAGGATAACAAGAGAATATTATGAACAGCTTTATGGCAATAAACTTGACCATTTAGATAAAAACATTTCTTTAAAAAACACAAACTACTAAAGCTTACTGAAGAACTAGATAATCTCAATAGCCCCTTATCTGTTTATAAAAAATTGAATTTGTAGTTAAAAACTTTCCACAAAGAAATTCCAGGTCCGGGTGGTTTCAGTGTTGAATCCTACCAAACATTTAAGGAAGAAATACTCCTTTCTATGAAGAAAGCATTACTATGATTCCAAAACCTGATGAAGAGATTATAAATAAACTACAGACAAATATCTCCCATGAACATAGATACAAAAATTCTAAACAAAATTTAACAAATCTAATCCACTATAGAACTACACATCATGACCAAACAGTCTATCCCAAGAATATCATGGCTGGTGTAACATTTAAAATTCTATCAAAATAATTTACCATATTAATAATTTTAAAAAAATAAAGATCATGTGATCATCTCAACACATGTAGGAAAAAACATTTGAGAATATGCAGCATTCATTCCTGATTTTTAAAAATTCAGCAAATTAGGAATCGAAGGGAACTTCCTCAACCTGATATAGAACAGCTATGAAAAAACCTATAGCTAACACCATACTCACTGAAGAAAGACTAAGTGCTTTCCCTCTAAAATAAGGAACAAGACAATAATGTCCCATCTCACTACGTCTACTCACCATTGTACTGGAGGTGCTGCCAGTGAAATAAGGGAAGAACAGGAAGAAGTAAAACTGTCCTTATTTGCAGACAACATAACTTACTATGCAAAAAATCTGATGGAATCTACAAAAACATTTTGACCTAATACATGAGTTTAGCAGTGTAGCAGGGTAATATACAAAAACAAACAAACAAAAAATTGTATTTCTATATCCTAAAACAAACAGTTGGAATTAAAATTGAAGAAATAATGCCATGTACAATAGCATCAAAATATAAAATACTTAGAGATATATCTGCAAAAGATGTGAAAGACTTGTATATGAAAACTACAAAGATATATCAAAAAGACTTAAGTGAATGGACAGAAATACTATTGTCATGGGTTAGAAGACTCAATATTGTTGAGATGTCAATTCTCCCCAAATTGATCTATAGATTCAATGCAATCCCAATCAAAATCCCAGCAGAAGTTTTATAAATAGAAATTTTAAGCTGATTCTAAAGTTCATATGGAAATGCAAAGGACCTAGAATAGCCAAAACAATTTTGAAAATCTCAAGACAATTTTAAACACAGATGGAGGAATATGATTTAGAGACTTATTGTAAAGCTGCCGTAATCAAGACAGGGTGGCACTGGCATAAAGATAGACAAATAGGTCGATGTAATAAAATAGGGTCCAGAAACAGGCATGTATATATGAAGTCAATTCAGTAGAGAAAGGAAATCTTTTAAGAATTAGCGCTGGAACAATTAGAAAACCAGGAGCAAAAAGTAAACTTTGATCTATATCTCTCACCATACATAAAAAAATAACTCAAAAGGGATTATAGATCTAAGTTTAAAACTATGACCTCTAGAAGAAAACATAGGAGAAAACCTTCATGACCTGGGGTTGGGCTAAATATCATAACCAAAAGTGTGATTCATAAAAGAACAAATTGAGTGCGCTCTACTTAGGGAGGCGGAGGCGCCGCTGGAGGAAAGATGGAAGACCACAGTCTGCGGAAGAGACTGCTTTCCTTGTTGATGAAGTGAGCAACATAGTAAAAGAGGCTGTAGAAAGTGCAGTTGGTGGCAACACCTATCACCACAGCAAAGTGAATCAGTGGACCACAGATGTAATAGAACAAACATGAAGCCAACTCACCAGGCTGGGAAAACCAGTTAAATGCTCCTACATTGTGACGTGTACAATTATGCAGAAGAAGGGAGCAGGATGACACAGGGCAAGTTCTTGCTTCTGGGACAGCTCTGCTGACAGGAGCTGTACCGTGCGATTGGAGGAGGAGACCACGTGCTGCGCTGTCAGAGCCTGTGGACTGTCCATTTGAGCTCCTCCTCTGCCTGTGATCTTTCTCCTTTTGTCTCAGCATTTCTCTTCCATCTTCTAACCACCCGCTGTGAATTCAGTGAACACCATTTTCATTCTCTGTAAGTGTCCTTTGCTGCACTCTCACAATGTAGAGGAAAAAACCCCAAATGACTGCACTGTTCTGTGAGCTGCACACCCTAAGTCAGAGGAATCACTCACCACAGGTGGTCAGAAGCCTGGCCTGCCTTTTGCCTTTACTCTGAATATTTCTGTTCAAAGATGCTAAAAACAGAAATCTGCTAGTGTGAAGCTTTGTCTACTCTCTGAAATGATTCAAGTACACTAATTTTCCATACTTTGTGCTTTTGTCAGAATAATAAATTATTCCAATTAAAAAAGAACAAATTGATAAACTGGACTTCACTGAATTTAAAAATCTCTGCTTTTCATAAGATACTGTTAAGTGAATGAAAAGACAAGGCACAAACTGGAAAAAATATTTACAAATCATATATCTGATAAAGGATTTGTATTTAGAAAATATAGGGAGGCTGGATGGCTCAGTTGGTTAGAGCACAAGCTCTGAGCAACAGGATTGCCGGTTGGATTCCCACATGGGCCAATGAGCTTCACTCTCTGCAACTAGAGTGAAGACAACGAGCTGCCACTGAGTTCCCGGGTGGCCGGATGGCTCAGTTGGTTAGAGCGCATGCTCTCAACTACAAGGTTGCTGGTTAGATTCCCGCAACTAGATTGAAAATGGCGACTGGATTGGAGCTGAGCTGCACCCTCCAAAACTAAGATTGAAAGGACAACAACTTGACTTGGAGCTGATGGACCCTGGGAAATCTACACTATTTCCCAATAAAGTCCTGGAAATACACACTGTTCCTAACAAAATCCTGTTCCCTCCTAAGAAAGAAAATATAAAGAACACCCCAAACTCAACAATAAAAAACAAACTATTTTTTAAAAATGGGCAAAAATTTGAAAAGACATGTTACCCAAAAGAGATATAAGGAGCTAAATGAGCACATGAAAAGATGCTCAGCATCATTTGTCCTTAGAGAAACCCAGGTTAAAACCACAATGAAATACCACTATGCACCTATCAAAATGGTTAAAATGGAAAACTTATCGACTGTACTAAGTGCTGGCAAGGACGTGGAGAAACTGGAATTCTCATATACTGTCACTGGGAATGCAAAATTGTAAGCCGCTCTAGAAAAAATAGTTTCTTTAAAAGTTAAAATGGTATTTACCTGAGATAAATGAAATCTTAAGTCCATACAAAGTCTTGTACACAAGTGCTTATAGTGTTTTATTCATAATGGCCCCAAACTGCAACCACACATGCCCTTCACTGGGAAAATGGATAAACAGACTGTGGTACACTCCTGCCATGGCACCTGCTCAGCAAGGAAGAGTAAACTATTAACATACATAACGACATGGATGAGTCTTAGAGGCATCAGGCTGAGTGAAAGAAGCCAGACAAAAAAAGAGTACATACTGTATGAATTCACTTATGTAACATTCTAGAAAACGCAAACTAATATATAGTGACAGCAAATCAATACCTTGTGATGTGGGGTGTGGAGTGCAGGGAGGGGCGGGAGGCGGGGATTATGAGGAAACGTTTGCAGGTAACACATATGTTCATGAGCTCAATCGTGGTGATGGTTTCACTGGGATATACTTATGTCAAATTGTATACGTTAAACATTATGTGTTATCAGATGTCAATTATGCCTCAAGAAAGGTATTAAATAAATACTTAAAATAATATAAAATGTTTGAAGTAGAAGTTTACTCAACTTGTCTTCTATCTTGGCTTAAGCTGCTCTAATAGTTTCTAAACCTGAACACAAAGTGAAGTTTCTTTTTTTTGTCTTTTTGTTTGTTTGTTTTTAAGATTTTATTGGGGAAGGGGAACAGGACTTCATTGGGGAACAGTGTGTACTTCCAGGACTTTTTACAAGTCAAGGTGTTGTCCCTTCAATCGTACTTGTGGAGGGCGCAGTTCAGCTCCAGGTCCAGTTGTCTTCTTAGTTTCAGGGGGAACAGCCCACCATCCCTTGCCAGAGTAGAACCGGCAACCCTGTGGTTGCGAGGACGCGCTCCAACCAACTGAACCATCCGGGAGCTCAGCAGCAGCTCAGCTCAAGGTGCCGTGTTCAATTTTACTTGCAGGGAGCAGAGCCCACCATCCCTTGCAGGAGTCGAGGAGTCGAACTGGCAACCTTGTGGTTGAGAGCCCACTAGCCCAGTGGGAATCAAACTGGCAGCTTTTGGTGTTAGGAGCACAGAGGTCCAACTGCCTGAGCCACAGGGCCGGCCCCAAAGTGAACTTTCTTGATCTGTGATAATGTGTAATCTTGTACTGTCTCATATGGTTGGCTAAGTGATGCATAACTGCAAAATACTCAAGGTCAGGCCTCAAAGCTTACACTTTTCTTGCATCCTCCTCCAGTGTCCAGACACAGAAAAGTTTAGCAAGTCCCTTTTGATTAACCACATAAGTGTCATTTGCACTATTTGACAAATTTGGAAAGGAGGGGATTCAAAACAGAAAAGGAAGAATGATTTTTCTCTATTTTTATTCTTTTACTTATCTGGAATATAGCATAGAGGACACAGGGAGAAAAACTATAGCACAAAGTCACCGACAGAATCCTTTATGCAATCTGAGGTACACATACAGATACCCCTGTCCCAGGGTTACATTAGAGAGCTCTGGGTTGAAGGCTGATGAAGACATAACAAGGTGAAAGGATTGCCTGACTGCAATTCGCTTCATTTCACTCCCTTGCCCTCTTTATTTTCAGCAGGAAGGTGGTACTGACCTGAAAAGGAAGGAGAACTCCAGGAGTGCTTGATAAATGACAATGCCCTTTAAGTAACCCTCCTCAGTGAGCAGGATTTCTCTCCACATTGGCCAAAGGGTGGGAGTAGGGTCTCTACTTGAACAGAGCAGCAAAAGTGAAAGACATGGGAAATAGAACTATTATGAGAACCTGGGAGATCTACTGCTCACGGGAGAGAAAAGTTCCAAAATTATTCCTTATAGTGGCGGGTAAAGTTGATTATCTTTGATTTCCGCCGTGGGAACTCTCTACTGCCTGCAGAAATACGTCTGTTGTAGAAAATTATATTGCCCTGGGCTTTACTTCTGTAGACTATGTGGGCATAAGTGGTGACAAAGAACATCCAGAAACAGTGCATGAATACACGGGACACCAAGCCAAACCAGCGCATGACTCTGACCTCCCAGTGCTGGTGTCATTGTCGGTAAGGATTTGTAGTACGATGTTTACAGTTTCATAGAAGAAGATCCAAGTGATGTAGATCACCAAGCCCCTGCACATCTGGGCGTGTACTGAGGATATGAGCAAGCAGCTGAGGATGGTGGTGATGCAAGACAGGAAGAGGACGATATTCAAACTCCAACAGATGAGGAACTGACGTATCAGGAGAATTACGCCCTTGTTCCACTGGTTAACCTCAGTGCAATTGCTGCTCCTCAGTGGCTTCTGTTCGAAGATGAGGTACATGTCAGTGGCTACAATGGTAAACACCCCTGCTAACACAGTGCCTGTTTTGACGGTCATCTCACACCAGTGTTTCTGTCTCATGCTGAGAATTCCTGTGGAGACAAACAACGTAAGGGGGAATTCTGCTTCCTATTCATGTGGTAAATTAAATTACCAGGGTGTCTGCCTCCAGTACTAAAGGAGAAACGACAGAGAAATATATGAAACCGGGAAATAACTGTAGGAAGACAGAAGACTGTTTACAATTGATTGGGAGTGGGAGTGGGGAGGGAGGATGCAGTCTGGTGGCAGTGAGCAGATCAATTACAGGAGTGGTTCTCATCCTGTCTTCACATTAAATCACTGAAAGTGCGAGGCCCAGGCCCTATGTCAGACCAATTAGAACATTTTCTAGGTGGGTCCCAAATATCAGAATTTTTCAAAACTTCCTAGTGATTTTCATGTGTAGCCAGAACTGGAAAATACTGAGCAGAAAAAGGTAATTTAAATGATCTTTCCTAGCTTTGCCTTGGGCAACCATTGCTGCCCCCTCATGGGGAAAATTGGGGGCACTTGTCCAACCTTGACTGCAGGTGTCCTTAGGAGAAAAATCTGGGCAGCACAATAGCCCTGCTGGGGTGAGGAGTTGGTGGAAACAGGGGACTTTGAGTAACCACTCCTCCACTACAAATCAAAACTTAAGGAATACAATGAAATGTGTACTTTAAGGAAAATTGAGAGCTTTAGGGTAGAAAAGCCTTGTAAAGAAAAGGAAAAGCAGTAATGAGGTAAGTGTTCAACTCAAGAAGTTAGAGAAAAACAACAACAACAATACGAACAACAAAAAATAGAAGGAAAAAGATAAGTAGAACAGAAAACAATGGAAAGGAAATTTTTAAAAACTAGAGGAATTTCTGATTGGTTAGGTTTTGGGGTCCAACTTACTGCTAAAAACAACTAAAAATGCTGGATAAAATAGTTTTAAAATACTCTTAAGAGCAGAGAAGTGCTGACAAGGTAGGAGGTAAGAGGTAGAAAGCCAAAGTCTACAGAGTTTAAGAACTGGGACAGGTCAGCAAGCATGGAAATCAATTTTGCTCTGAGGATATTGCCAATCTGGCCAAATTTGAATTTCATTTATGAGAAAGCTCTGCAGAATAAGAACAAATGAAATCAAAGCTCAGGGTCTGCCAAGATGGGGAATCTGTTCGAAGGCCTTCCCTATATTAGTCACGGACCCCCCAAAGATATATGATTAAAGGTGAATTGTTGCGGAAGAATGAGGAGGACTACTCTGCATCAGAACACAGCTTTAAAGATTGTTCCCAAAGAACTGAGCACTTGGTGTGTTTTATAAGTTAGGCCTCCGGGTTTGGGGGAACTGGCGATGATTAAATCTGGCCAATTAGCAGCTGTGATCCTTCAACATTGTTTTGACAGGAAGCCTCTAACTATGGTGCCTGCAGGAGTCATCTCCAATAAGAGGATGGAGGGAGACATCTCCAATAAGGGGATGGAGCTCTTGGGGGGGACTTGCCCACAGGAAAAAACTTTCCTGACAGAATCAGAAGTAAGTCTGCCCCCACACCTTTCTCCCAAGAGATTCCAAGGAAAGTTAACTTAGTAGTGCACTGAATTTATGGGGGGCGGGAAACTCTCCTTGAGACATTATAATCATAGCTAGCCTTTTTGTGGATTTGTAGCCTAAATGATATGAATCATTCAAAGCACTTTTTTAAGTCATAAATCTAGTTTAAAGTAGCCCTAAACTGGAAGTGTCTCTAAGTGCCGGCAAAAGCAAACTCAAATCCTCTCTGAAAGAATGCATCTTTGTCTTGGTCCTCAAAGAATCTCCATGAGTAATTTTTCAGAGACAGTGACTAGTACACAGTAAAAAACAACAAACCAAACAAGGAACAAGCCAATGTGAGTGAGAACCAACAGAAATAACACACAATAGAAACAGAACGGCAGGAATACTAGATTATGAAACAATTATAATTGCTACTTTTTTGCATTACTTTCTAATTTTAGTTTTAATTGTGGTAAAATACACATAGCATAAAATTTACCACCTTAACGATTTTGAAGTGTACAGTTCAACAGTGTTAATTATATTCACATTGTTGTGCAGCCAATCTCCAGAACTTTTTCTTCTTGCAAAACTGAAATTCTATACTCATTAAACAATTCCCTATTTCCCTTCCCTCCAGCCTCTGGCAATCACCATTCTACTTTCTGATTCTATGAATTTTACTGCTTTGGATATGATATATGATAAATCTGATATGATATAGTCAGAGTAGTAAAGTAGGATAATACAGTATTTGTCTTTTTGTGACTGGTTTATTTCACCTAGCATAACGTCCTCAGGTTCATCTACATTGTAGCATGTGTCATAATTTCCTTTGATTACTACCTTTAAATAAATTTAAAAGAAAATATTGAAAACTATGTAGGAATAGGAAACCATAGAAAATAACCTAATATGTTTCAAAGAGAACCAAATAGAATTTCTAGAAATAGAAAACTCAATATCTGAAATTAAAAATACGGTAGGCATTGGGTAAAAGATTGGACGCAGATCAAGTGATAATTACTTAACCAGAGCATAAATCAAAAGAAATTATCCAGAATGTAGCACAGAGAAACAAAAAGATTAAAAATATGGATGAGAAATTATGAGACATAAATGATGTAATAAGATGTTGAGATTCATTGAGAGTGAGAGAGAAGGAAGGTGGGAGGAAAGAGAATTGGGTAGCATATTTGAAGAGATAATAGCTAAGGATTTGCACAACTGAAGAAAAATGTCTACGCAGATTCAAGAATCCTAACTGATTGCTAGTAGGGTGAATAAGAGGAAATCTGCACCTAGACATTTGGTACTCATTCTGTTGAACACCAAATACTAAAATAGATTCTCAAAATGCAGCTGACGGTATTTTTATTCATGAGAGCAACAATTAGGCTTCTAAAGGAAACCCAAATCCAGAGGAATTATAAATGTGCTAAAAGAAAATAACTGCCAACCTAGGACACCCAGCTAAATTATTTCTCAAAATTGAAAGCATGTTGTATATTAATACTTTTGTAAAATTGAAAACAACAAAAATTTAATATATTATTTGGCCTCCATGTATATATGGATTAAATTTTATTTAAAAAGTAAGGAAATAATAAACATAAAATGGGATAGTGGTTACGTTGAAGTGCAGGGGTTGAAATAGGGAAGGGATATATAGATAAGTGTGAATTATAGTTAATCTTCTGTTCCTTGGGTTGAATGAGGGTAGTCAGAAGTGCTCAGTATAGTATAAAAAAAACACACACGAATAAATTGGGAAATAAAAGTGAGCTATGGAAATCCCATGTTCATAGATTGGAAGAATTAATACTGTTAAAATGTGAATACTACCAAAAGCCATCTATTGACCTGGTTTACTTACTTGACATGCAACAAATTGGATAACTACTATTAAATATATTTTCCATTATGCAATCCCTATTAATATTCCAGTGGCATTTTTTATAATAGTAGAAAAAACACCCCTAAAATTTATATGGAACCACAAAAAGCCCAAATAGCCAAAGAAATCCTGAGAAAGAAGAACAAAGCGGAGGCATCACACATCCTGATTTCAGGCTCTATTATAAAGCTTATATGTATCATAACAATACTGACATAAAAACAGACAAATAGACGAATGGAAAAGAATTAAAAGCCAAGAAATAAACCCAACATATATAGTCAACTAATATTTGACAAGGAACCCAAGAATAGAAAAGACAGTCACTTCAATAAATGGTGCTGGATAATTGGATATTCAAACACAAAAGAATAAAACTGAACCCCTTACACCACTCACAAAGATCAACTTAAAATGCGTGAAAGACTTACATGTAAAACCTCAAATCATGAAAGTCCTAGGAAAAAAACATAGGAATAAAGCTCCTTGGCATAGGTCTTGGTAATGATTTTTTGGATATGACACCTAAAGCACAAGCAACAAAATAAAAATTAAACAAGTGGGACTACATCAAACTAAAAAGCTTCTGCACAGCAAGAGAAACCATTAATAAAGTGAAAAGACAAGCTATGGAATGGAAATATATATTCACAAAACATAAATCTGATAAGGAGTTAATATTTAAAATACATAAAGAAATCATACAACTCAATATCAAAAAACAAATAACCAATTTAAAAAATGGGCAAAGGACTTGAATAGACATTTCTCCAAAAAAGATATACCAACAGGCATTATGACTTTGAAGGCATTACGCTAGGTGAAATAAGTCAAATAGACAGACAAATACTGTGTGATCTCACATGTGGAATCTTAAAAAAGAAACGAGAAAAAGGAAGAAAAAGACAAAAGAAAGAAAAGAAAAGAGAAACCAACCAAACTGATAGAAAAAGAGATCAGACTTGTGGCTACAAGAGGTGAAGGGTGAGGGAAGAGGGAATTGGATGAAGGTGGTCAAATGGTACAAATTTCCAGTTATAAGATAAGCAAGTACTAGGGATGTAATGTACAACATAATGACTATAGCTGACAATGCTGTATGATATATAGGAAAGTTGTTAAGAGAATAAATCCTAAGAGTTCTCATCACAAGGAGAAAAAATTTTGCCTGGTTTCTTTTTTTCTTTCTTTTCTTTTTATTGTATCTATACACCGTGTTTCCCTGAAAATAAGACCGGGTCTTATATTAAGTTTTGCTCCAAAAGATGTGTTAGGGCTGATGTTCAGGGGATGTCATCCTGAAAAATCATGCTACAGCTTATTTTCCAGTTATGTCTTATTTTTGGGGAAACACGGTAAGAAGATGGATGTTAGCTGAAACTATTGTAGTAATCATTTTGCAATATATGTGAATCAAACCCTCGTGCTGTACGCCTTAAACTTATACAGTGATCTATGTCAATTATTTCTCAATAAAACTGGAAAAAACGCTGTGGAGAATCAAATCTAAGTTAATAAGCCTAAATAATTAGGAATTTACCACCAAAACTAAGGTAATAAGGCTGAAAGATTTAATAATAAGGCTGAAATACAAATGATAAATAGATTGTCTTACAGCCAGAAAGCAAAGTTCCATGGGAACTGTGATGGTCGTATGAATATCACCCCAAAAATGAGAACTAAAACACTCTGGAGTGAAGGTGCAGCAAGAAGGCTGGCTGCCATGCCAGTATCTGCTGCTATGTATCTGAATAGATTATCTGTTTAAATACAAAGGGTGCTATTGACCTGGTTTACCCATGTGGCATGCTACAAATTGGATAACTACCATTGAATATATTTCCCATTATGCAAATAGAGTTTCTTGCTCATCATTTAATCTCTAGTGATTAGTAAAAAAAATCACTATTTATTTTGATTGGCTTTCTTGCAGTGTTTTTTCTACATAAAAAAATTCAGTTAGCACCCTTTCATACATTTATTCACAGATATGGGTGTATGATGTACATTAATGTTGGTTTTAATTAAAAATTAATTAAACCAACAAATAAATTAGTTAATATAAGTGGGCCATGTATTGTATTAATGATGTCTGTTTTTTATGACATGGGATTATGAGTATTCCAATTCGGGATACCTGAGTTCCCTAAGGAGAAACAAGGATGGAAAAAGACAAACCAAACTTTCAGTTATAAGATAAATAAATACTAGTCTCACAACAAATGTCCCTGTGGTGTAATTGACCCTGCTGTGTTTACTGACTCTCACCCACTTGAAACAGACGGCAAACTTCCTCCTTCTATTCTAAAATGCGCATTAAAATTTTGGGGTTCCCATTGGTCTTTCTATGGCAAAGATTGTTCATTTTCTCCCAACATCCATTTCCCTCTTCTTACTTTTTGTTGTAGCTAGAGACACGGCCACTGAACTAATGATACATTTCCCGGCCTTCCTTGTAGCTTTTCTTTGTAATTAAAAAAATTTATTACAGTAAAAGACACATTGCCACTAATCTCCCTCAAAATACTCCCCCTTGCTTCAAACACACTTATCCCATCGTTCTTACCACTTTCTGAAGCTGTTCTGGAAGTCCTGTTTTGTGAATGTCTTTAGTTGCGCTGTCATGGCTGCCTCGATGTCCTGAATCGATTCAAAACATTTTCTCTTCATGGTGATTTTGACTTTGGGGAAGAGGGAGAAGTCACACGGTGCCAGATCCAGCGAATAAGGTGGATGAGGGCACATCTTTTTCTTTTTTTTTTTTAGTTTCAGGTTTACAAAACAATGTAATAATTAGACATTTATGCCCCTCATAAAGTGAAAACCCCCCCAATCTACTACCCCTCTGACATCATATATAGCTGTTACAATACCATTGACTATATTCCCTATGCTGTACTTTACATCCTGTGACCATATATATATATATATATATATATATATATATATATATAGATGACATTCAATATTATTCTACTTCAGCATCAGGTGTATAGCACAGTGGTCAGGCATCTGCACCGTCCATGACATGATCCCCTGATAAGTCCAGTGCCATCTGACACCCTACATGATCTTTACAACACTATTGATTATATTCCCCATACTGTATTTCACATCCATGTGACTATTTTGTGATTACCAACTTATGTGGCTACGTGACCAATGGGATGTGAGTGAAAGTGACATGTGCCATTTATAGTCTTATTCATAAAAGAATGAGGAGTGTCTCACCTTCTCCTTTTCCTCCTTCCTGATTCTTGGCCATGATCAGAGCTGATCTTTGACCCAGACTTGGAGCCCTTGTCGAATATTGTGAACACCCTTTTAGCCATGGATCACTGTTCTTGAGAGAGAAATAAACCCCTACCATAAATAAGCCACTGTTTGGGGTTTCTTTGTTACAATAACTTAGCCTGTGCCATAATATATCTAAACTTCACTTTTTGGTGCTAAACCCAGTGAGAACTAGCAATCCACGGGGATCTAGCTCCTCCCTTGACTTTGCCCTTTTGAAGAAACCAGCAGGTTCTCCCCGTCTATATGTTTATCTCCCTGAAAAAGATGTCTCCCTTTTATCTCAGGGTCACTATTGTCTTTACAATTAACTTGATAATAATTCATGTATTGTGACATCTTTTGTATTGTGTTAAATTGCTATTTAAATATCCTGTATGTATAAGAATCATCCCAATGGCTACCAAAGGGGACCTTAGAGAAGTTAATTAATTTTGCCTAAGGCTGTACATCTGGTCAGTGGCAAAATCCGGATTTTAACCTATATACCTGTCTGGCTCCAAGACCAATCTCAACACTCAATCCACTTGTGCCTTATCTTCCTCAGAGATTTGTGAGCTCCCTGAACCCAGAGACTCCATCCATCCCATAGTTCCTAACAGATGGTCTTGACTAGAGCAGGGCCTCGATTAGAGCAGGGCCTTGACAAATACAGACAATTCTTCCCCCATTGCCTCTCATCTTAGTCATCTGTTCTCAGTAACTCTGAGGGCCGTTATGCTCTTCTCTCCTTTTCCTTCCTCTCTCCTGGGCTTTCTCCTTTCTTCCCTTCCCTCCCTCCCTGTCTTCTTCCCTCCAATATTGTAAAACTTCTAAGTGTGTACTCTTGATCGCTCTAAGAGAAGGTGATGGTCTTTAACCTGAGAAAGTAGAAAGGACTAGGAAATGAAGGGAGCAAAAAAATTGCACGATGGTCCTCAAGCATGTTTTGTTTGAACAGCAGTCTTTTAAAGGAAGTTGAATTAAAATGCTCTCAGGCAAGGTGGATCCTGTCCTGTTGTTAATTTTTCATCACTTCCTGTTATCTTTAGACCCCTTCACCTCATACATTTATTTTACTTGCCTGGCCCGGAAGGCCTTGTAGTTTGAGACTCTTGCTTCAGAAGTCTCTTTATCTCATTTGATAGAGCAGATGTGACATTTTATGTAACATGAAAATGTTAATCACAATATTTTATTAATATTTTAATAATAAAAATATTATTATTAATCTTTTTCTGTATTTTTATTTGTGACTTTTTAAATCTCAGTATTGGCTCCCCCTCTCCCCTCAGAGGATTATCTCTGTAAGGACCTGGCCCACAGGCAGACAAGCTACCAGGCAAGGCAGTCAGGGTCTCCTGGCTCCATGGGAACGCTGCTTAGCAGACCCCCAGTTCTGTACACTGCTCAGCCGTCAAGGTCTCCCTCCTTCTTGGGGCGCAGTGTGCACGAGAGCAGGCCTGCAGGGCCCGCCAGAGCCTTCTCCCACGGAACGCTCTTTGTTTTGTGGGACCTATATAACCTCCCTTCTCCTCCACCTTGGGGCCGTTTACTGCCCTTCCTACCGGCAGCCACCGAAGACTCTCGCTGGTTAGTAAGTCTCAATGAACCTACGTCCCGCACTCAGCCAGCTGGCGTGTTCTTTGGGCTTGCGGCTTTTCAGGCGCAAATCTTAAAACAACTTGGACTCAGTCCAAAAAAATCTCTTAAGTTATATGCTAAGTCAATAGAAAATTATCCTTTAATTTGCAAAGTAAATTATTTACTTCTCAGGAATATACCAATCAAATGAAACGAGTAATAATAATGATAATAATAAACATTTACTAAAATTTTACTTTGTGCCAGACATTGTGTGAGAGTTTCACAACATTCTTTTCAGTGTAGCTGTAATTGTACAATTTATTTTCTTGTTGAAGGTGAGAGAGGAGATGTGTATTTGAATTATTTATGCATTCAGACTCCCAGACATTGATTTTTATTTGTCAGGAGAGGAATCATTCACAGCTACTGACAACCATTCAGAATTTAGCTCCAATTCAGGAGGTCGTTCTGCTAATTTTCTGATTCTTCAAAAGGGCTTTGAAGAAATCCTGGTTCATTTCCCAAGGTACCTTCAATTGTACTAGTAACTTTATTTGATTTATTTTATTATTTGGCTCATTCTAAGTTGAAGTCACCTGTAGATTTAATTTCTAGACTGTACTTTTCCTTAAGTTGCTGACTCTTCAGTTTGTTGTTCATTTATTTTCTATTGCTAACTGTAATAAATCACCACAAATTTAGTAGCTAAAGACAACACAAACTTACTATCTCACAGTTCTGTAGGTCAGAAGTCTTGGCTGCCTCAAGACTCAAATGGTTTCTCTGCTTCAGGGTTCACACAGCAGAAATCAAGGTGTCATTGGCTGGGTGGGTTCTTGGTGGGAGGCTCTGGGGAAGAATCCACTTCCAAGTTCTTTTAGGTTGTTGCCCGAATTAGGTTCATTGAAGTTGTAGGACTGAGGTTCCCATTTCCTTGTTGGATGTCAGCTGAGGGCCACCCTGTCCTCCTGGAGGCCCCCTCTGTCCTTGCCTATGGGCTCTTAGAGCCGGCACGGTTCACCAAACCTTCTCATGCTTAGGACCTCCCTGACTTCTTCTGCCTCTGGCTGGAGAAAGTTCTCCTTTTACTAGCTCATGGGATTAGATTGGGTACACATGGGTAATCCAGGATAATCTCTTTATCTTTAGATCTCTTACCCTAATTGCATCTTACCTTAATTACAGAGTTCTTTTGCCATATTCATAGGTGTGATTCAAGGGGCAAGGGTCAAAAGGACCTTTTGTGTCCCCCAAAATGTATGTTGAAGTCCTAATTCCCAGTACCTTCTGGCTACTTTTGGACATAGGGCCTTTAAAGAGGTAATTAAATTAAAATTAGGTCATCCGTGTGGGCCCTAACCCAATATGACCGTTCTCCTCATAAGCAGAGGAGATTAGGACATAGACCCACATGGAGAGAGGGAAGACCATGTGACGACAGGGAAAAGATGGTCATCTACAACAAAGAAGAGAGGGCTCAGGGGAAACCAACCCTGCCAACCCCTTGACCTAGCACTTCTAGCTGTCAGAATTGTGAGAAAATAAATTTCTGTAGTTGAAGCCACCCAGTCTGTTGTGCTCTGTCATGGCCGTCTCAGCAAACTAATACAGGGGCCACAATTCTGCCAACCACAGTCATGAATTGTCCTCCATTTCTTCTTTGGATCCAGGTACATTGTCTGTCTACAACTGGGATGCTTTCTTACAAAAACTAATTCTTTTGGAAAAGGTATTTTAACAATCAATTTTCTTTTAGATTAAAACAATATAACAACACAAGGTTGTTTTTTAACTGAGGCCATGGGATTAAACCAAATCATTCAAGAACCTAGTAAATCATTGTCAGTAAACTCCATTTAATGTTAAGAAGTCAAGAAAAAACTCATTTTCTCTGGGGAAATGTTTTTAGGAGGTGGAGCTGCCGTGTTCCTGATTTTCTTACCACGTCCACTTCAAAACCCTGCTTCCTAGGTCTACCTGATGTTGTAGCTAAAAATAAAAATAATAATAAAATAAATGAAATAAAATATGAAAGAATCTCAGTTCCTAGACCAGACCTGTTTAAGGTGTGGACCCAGAGAAAAATCCCAACCTTGCTACTTGTCTTCTTTGTGCCTGAAACTGAGGAACAGAATAAAGCTGAGGAAAAGTTACCCTACAAAGTATTTCTTTTTTGCTTGTGTAAGTCTTTTGAGGAGGTATAAAAAAATTTTTATTTTTGACTCTGGGCTAATATATTTGGTTACCAGATACAAAAAGATGTCTTGTTCTAAAATATGGAATTTTCCTAAATTGATGCAAATAGCATCAGGGATCACAAACACACTTTGATATAGCAAAACTCTCCACCAAAAGGCTCCTGCCCATAATGGATTTTCTACATATAATCTTTTTTCCGAACCTCCAAGGGTAATATATACCAAGGGTCCTACGAGATATTTTGTACCAGTATTCATAGTCAGCAGTTCCAACTGGGCCTTCAGCAATGCTAGGAACTCCTACTACACATCTCTGGTGACTTCCTCTCCTATTATTTGCAACAACTATTTTAAACCTTCTGCTTTGAGATGCACAAATCCCATTTCTACATACACACCCTCTTCCTCTTTTATAGTGACTAACTTTCTCCTTCTACCATTGTCTGTGTTCCAGAGGCCCTTCCTCCTGCCCTTTCTGGAATTTTCCATTTATTACTTCATTGGACCCCTCTGTATCTCGTCAAGGATTTTCTTGTGGCTTCTGACAGCAAACTCACCTTCTTTTCCTTCCATGTCTCTGGCAACTCCTTCTAAAATCCCTTACTGGCTTCCTTCTGCTTCTTAAATGTTAGTCTTCCTCTGTATATAAACCAAGACACTCTTCTCACTTTCTCCTTTCTCCTCAGATATTGTCACTCATCACCGTGGTTCAGTTGCCATCACAATGACGACTCCCAATCCAGTCCAGTCTAGGTAGAGATTTCAATCTGCCTATTCACATATTCTGCCTCCATCTGGGAACTTTTCAGGCTGCTCAAACTCAGCATGTCACAAACTGAGCTTACAATTCTCCCATCCCCACCCCAACCTGCTGCTACTTCAGTGTTCATTTCAGTAAATGATATCAGTATCCATCTCCACCATTTCCCCATGTACCTCCCTCTCTCTCATCCTTTACATCCAGAAATACTCAGTTTCATCTACTCTTCCTCCCACATATCTCCTGAATCAGTCATGTTTTTCCCATCTCCACAGCCACCGCCATAATCTAATCACCATCATGTCTCCTCTGGGCTATTGCATCTAACACTTCTTGTAAAGTTGTCGTCTTCATACAGCCATGAATGATGATACAGCCATGTTGGGCATTTGGGTAAAAAGCCAGTGGACATGTGTGTAAAGGATGAAAAGTCCTCATTATCATGATGGGAGGTCAATAAATAATGTCTAAAAATGATTAATCAAGAAATATCAGTATAAGTGTATAAATTAGAGATAAAAGGTAAACAGGAGGAGAAATAGAAGAATTGAAGGTGGTTGCCTGTGGGAGGTATGACTAGGGGTAGGGACAGGGAGCAAAGGACTACTGTTTTTATAAGCCTTTAAGAATAATACTATACATAAACACAATGTTAACAAACACACATTTATGAAAAGATACTTATTTCATGAGTTCGTAATAAATCCAGATCATTAAATAAATCCCATTGGCTGCCTTAATCCTGGTGTAGCTTTCTATTTTTAATTAAAATTTTTGGAGTAACATTGGTTAATAACATACACATTTCAGGTGTTCAATTCTATAATGCATCAACTATATATGGAACCGTGTGCTCACAACCCAAAGTCTGGTCTCCCTTTTGTCACCATATAGTTGACCTCCTTTACCCTCTTCATCCTTCCCCCACCCTCTTCCCCTCTGGTAACCACTGGTGTTTTCTTTAATACAGTGTCTCCTTAGCTCCAGAAAGGGTTAAAGCTGGCATCATGGAGAGACAGCTGGATAACTTTGCTCTACTCTAAACCAAGAGCTAAAATTGTTATCATGAAAAGTAGTTGGTGTTAGCATAACCTTCTTGGTTTATTTGTAAAATTTTCTGAAAATGATATATTAGTTCAAATACTACATAACTAGAAATGATTCTGATTCCATCTTTGAATATTTACAACATTCCAAACTGTTTTAAATTAAAGATGTTTCTTTTGATTTTTAAATAAACTACACTAGAAAATAAAAATTTCTTCATACAACAATATAGTGTAAAAGAAAGAGTTGATTTTTATCCTTTTCTTCACATTAACATCACCCTTTTGAACTTAATAAAAGTACATAATGTTTATTTTAAAATACTCTGTTCTTTTTCAGCCCTGAAGTAGGGTTTTATCTTACTTGGGAAGGTCTCATTTGACAATCTGCAGATCTAGTCCTTCCTGAGTGGGCTGTATTTAGGGCATTGGCATGTGCATTTTTGGAAGCACTGCACTCCCAGGTTTAATCCCAGGGTTAGGGGACTGAGTTAATTAGTTATGTTCTGAAGGGTGTCCTGAAATGCAAGGGAAGAAACAGATTAGATAGTTATAAGGGAAGTGTCAAGGTTAAGAACAGCAAATTTTCAATTCAAATGGCCAGAGTTCAATCCTTGGTTTCTCCGTTTACTGTTTATTTATCCTCAGCTACCACATCTTTAAATTGGGTGTACAATTACTCAGCAAAAAACACACACATATGAATGAAATCTTGCCATTTACGACAACGTAGATGGACCTAGAGGGTATTATGCTAAGTGCAATAAGTCAGACAGATAAAGACGAATACCATACGATTTCACTTACAATGGGAATCTAAAAAACAAAACAAAACAAATGAATAAACAGTACAAAACAGAAGCAGACCCATAGACATAGAGAACAAGCTGATGGTTCCCAAATGGGAGGGTGTTGAAGGGATGGGTGAAATAAAAAATTTTAAAAAAAGAAGAAAAAGAACAGATAAGACAAATAGAAAACACATAATAAGATAGCAAGATGGTAGATTTAAATTCAACTATAGCAATAATTACATAAAGTACAAATTATCTGAACACTCCACTTAAAAGACAAAGATGTCAAATAGAATAAAAAAAACCACTACCAAACCCACGTTAAATGTGGAGCTCCAAATAGATTAAAGTACAAAGACAGGATAAAATAGTCTATGCAAACACTAATCCAAAGAAAGCTGGACTGGCTGTATTAAAATAAAAAATAAGTATATTTAGGAGAAATATTACCAGAGATAAGATTGTATGCTTTCTAGCAATAAAGGAGTCAAATTATCAAAAGGAAATATCAATCTTAAATTTGTATGCATGTAATAGCAGAAATAAAAATAAAAAGTAAATTGTGTACCAGTTACTATTTTTTTACTAATTTTACCAGTTTGCATAACAAATGACTACTCCAAAACGTAGAAGCATAAGACAACCATTTATTATGCACATGGATTCCGTGGGTAAGAACTTTGGACACAACACGGGGTTAGCTGAATACTCACTATGCGTGATGAGGAATTTGGACATGGCACGTGCAGGGTGACTTGTCACAGCTCATGAATTTGAAGGCCCTCTCCTGGAAGACTCCTTTACTCACTAGCCTGGCACTTGCTGCTGGCTCAGTTGGGGGCCTCAGTTCCTCTCCAGTGTGGTCTCTGTGGGGGCTCAGAGCTGCTTCTTCACAGCCTGCTGCCTGGCTTTCACAGAGCAAGTGTCCCCAGGAGAGTGAGCCACTGGAAGCTGTGTCCCCCTTCCTTAACTTAGCCTCCGAAGTCCCCCCACCACGCGGCTTCTACTGCACTGTATTCTTTAGTCACCAAGGCCGGCCCATATTCAAGGGGAGGCAATTAGGTTCTACCTTTTGTGGGAGGAGCTAAAGATTTTGCCCAGGTGCAGGGCCTTCTGGTTATCTCAGTGGTCATGACCCAAGTTCCCACATTTCCCAGGTGCCCAGGGAAGCAAAAGTGACCTGCTAAGCTAAAAAAAAAAATGAAAAGAAAATTCCTTCCAAAGTGAGAGGCAACAAGCATTTGTTGAGATCAATAACAATAGCTATTCGGGATGCACTGATTCAGGCAGAAGCCCGAATAGTGTTCTCATTAGGAGACAAAGGCGATGGGTATTTATGAGAAAGGAAAGGGGAACAATTACTTCAATAGAAGGAATACATTTCTATTGGGGCAGATAATATAACGTAGTCATGATAATTCTAAACAATGTCTTAAATTTTCAGTCCAGCAGTCATAATAACTGCTTCTCGTTATTTTGCAAACAGTTTTTTGCAAGGCACAGGGTTGCTTAGGCCCAGTACAAAGGTTATTTTGCTCTTTTCTAACAATTCCAAAGATGTGAGGTATAAGACATTCATGGCAGCTCCATCTCCATTCTCAAGGGGCCCTGTTTATAGTATTGTTTACAGATCATAACAATGAAATATTCAACAATGAACTGACATTCCCCACCTCCCCCCAATATTCCTCTTGGCTGAGAGTATGGGCTCTCTGTGCCCTAATAAGCCCATCAGATCAAAGTCTTTATTAGTCAGCCTTTCTCACGTAGCCCAGTGTAAACAGCTGACAACCCAAGGCAAATCATTTGCAAAGCATGATGGCAAGTCTTGCAAAAGAGGCGGGATCTCATGCAGCCATTACAGAGGATGTAGAAAAACTGCTGGAATCACAGGAAACTATTAGCAAACATGGATGTGACAGAGATAAACTAGTTAATAATCAGAAAAGAAAAAATCAATAAGTATGTAATAGGTACTTCAATAAAGAATGGTTTGAGGATGAGTAAACTGTTACATATTCACACACTGGATTTTAAATGGTTGTTGAAATGACTGTAGCAACACACAACAATATGAATGAATCTTAGCAATGCAACAGTAAGTGAGAAAAAAGTACCAAAAGATGATAAGACAGTTAAAAACAACCATAGATACAGATTAAACACACATACACACACACACATTTTTAGGACCATATATAGATGCAATAAAGCTATAAAATTGTATAAGGAAAGTAAAGAAATGATGACTTTAGGATTCTGGGGGATTACTTTGGGCCCGGAGAGGAAGTGAAATGGGTTGGGTGGACCATCCAGTCAGAGGCGAATTATTGACAAGATCCTCATTTTATTTTGGGTGGAGGCTTCAAGGGAATATTACAATATTAAAAATAACTAATATTTGAAAAGTAAACAACAGAGAGCCATGCATGGAGCAATAAGGAATATGTCCTGCACCAAGGATTACAATAAATCTAGTTGTGAGCAGATGAGGCCCAATAAAAAATAACATAAAACAAGGATAATACCAACATTTACCTCATAAAGTGGCTGTGACGATGAAATGAGTTAATATATTTAAAACATTCAGACCTATACCCTGGAACACAGTAGCACTGTATTATCTAAGTATTTTTGTTATCATTATTTTTACTGTACGCCCAGGGGCAACTATTATTTATTATGCATATAAAACTACTATTTATTAAGCTGTGCTGCAGCAGACACCATTAGCTTCCTTCCCAGTACCCATTTCCTCCTTCTTTGCTAACAGAAGTCTGCTTTTGTTCAGGATGGCAATGAACCGAGACCCAGGCAAAATGTTTGCTTTTCCAGATATTAGCTTATACCAAGGGTGTCCATGGAACCCAGTTATAGCAAATGACACATAAGCAGAAAACTTCTAGGGACTCTGGGAAGACTTGCTTTTCCCGATAAAAGAGGATGACGTGGCTGGCACCATCCCTACATCTCCCTTCTTAACTTGCACGTGCTGTGATGCCTAGAGCCTCAGCAGCTATTTTGTTACTATGAGGCAACAGGCAGGAAGACAAAAGCAAATATGCTAAGGATGTCAACGCGAAAGAGTCTTTTTGCAGTTTATCAGTTACTCCTAAAGTTGAACGTTCTTATAACTATTGACACATGATTGAAAAATCCATATCTAACTAAGTTTAAAAATTAGTGTGATAAGTAGAAAACTGAAGTTCAAAGTGATGAGAAAGCATCAAGCATAATTTAAAATAGGCTTTTTCTCTCAGTTCCTGAAATGGTGCCGTTAGTCTTATCATGATGAGTTAATCTTAGATTAACTCAATTACAGTAAAAACTTTATATTTACAGTTCCTTTCACAATTTGCCTTGTGATCCCAGCAGACTCATTGCTGCCAGCTCCTCTCAGCTGGATCGCTTGCATTGTTAGGTCGGGGAAGAAAATAACAATGACAGTGAGCACATTATAAGGCTTTACAGCCTAAGGCCCCTGTATCAGTTAAGAGTACATTTGGCTGCAAAGAACAGAAACGCAAACAATGGTAGCCTTTAAACAAAGAAAGATTTAATTTTCTTCTCATAACAGAAAGTCTGGCAGTGGCAGTTTGGCATTTGGGCACTGGCCTCTGAGGAGCACGTCTGGGTGGCTACAAAGAGGTAGGATAGAAACCTGTTTTTTTCACACTTTAAGTATATTGGACTATTCCCCCCTCCAATACTGTATTATTTCTTGCTTTGTAACAAATTACCTCGAACCTTAGGAGCTTATGATAAGACATATTTTTTATGTCATAGATCCTGGTGGTGGCTTAGCTGAGTGGTTGTGGATCAAAGTGTCTCATGCAGTGGTGTCCAGTGTTGGCTGGGGCTGTGGTCACCTGAATGCTCTGTGGGCATTGGAGTCGGGGCAAGGGGGTGGAAGAGACCCTCAGATCCTCATCCAAGCTCACCCATGTGCTTTTTGGCAGGAAGTCTCAGTGTCCTGCTGGCTGTTGGACAGATAGATACCTCAGTCCCTCACCTCGTGGACCTTTCTAGAGGCTGTTTGAATGTCCTCCTCATAACATGGCAGCAGGCTTCCCCCAAAGCAAGTGATTCAAGAGTGAGAGAGACCAAAATGGAAGCTGCAGTACCTTTTATAACCTAATCTCAGGAGTGACATCCATTATTTCAGGTGCATGTGATGGTCACACACATCAACCCAGGAGGATACTCCGGGGAGTAGGCTCCACAAGGATAGAAATACCAGGAGGCGGGATCATTGAGGGTCAACTTGAAGGCTAGACACCTGATTTGGAACATATTTGCCAACATTTGATATTATTATCTTAAAGTTATTTCCTATTTTGATATATTCTTTCCATTTAACTTACGTAGTAAGTAAAAAAAAATCATACTTTAATTTTTGAACTTTATTGATTACTCCTAAAACTGAATATTTAAAATGTGTTTGTTGACCAGTTTCATTGTCCCTGTTACAAGTTATTTATGTCCTTTACCAAATACATTCATGTATTAGGATGTTAGTGATTTTCCCCCCAATTTGTGTAAGTTCCTTATATAATAAAGAAAAAACAGAGCTCCTGTCTCGTTGGTGTGGAGTGTTGAGACCCTGCATCCTCACGGGCAGAGCTGCAGGGAGGACGCAGGACCTCAAAAGGGATGTCTGGGTATTGAACTGGGGAGGTACTGGACCCCAATTATTAGAAATTCCCCCCTAACCAAACTTGAGTCAGGCTCCCCTGAGTCCTCTTCTTGCGTTAGCCCCAACCTTGGCTCTATCCTTGGCCTTTAGTCCAGTTTTAGCAAGACTCCTGCTGAGTGATTGAGTGACAATCCCCATACGTGTTACTGGCCTGCCTTCAGCAAACATCCTCCCAGCCTTACGTCTCCTCTTGGTACTTTTCCATCCACTCGCCCCCACCTGCTGCTTGGCTATAATCTCCACTTGTCTTTGCTGTATTCGGAGTTGGGCCCCATTTCTCTCCCCCACTACAAAACCTCCATTGCAGTAGTTCCTCTTGAATAAAGTCGTCCTTATAGTCTTTAACAAGTGTCATGAACAATGTTTCCTTTAACACTCCCGAACCTCAATAAAAATACCTACGAATATAACTCACGTGGGGCTGGAAGCAGGAGCTGGTGGGCACGCACGAGGCATCTGTCAGCACCCCCACGACGGCCACAGGTGAGAGGCTGCCCCTGTTTCTGGGACCAGGCTCTACATCTGGATTCTGAGGCATCTCTGACAGCCAGAGCACTCCGGTGACTACAGAGATTGGATTTACTTCTAGCCTACTGTATTCCCCAAAATAAGACCAGGTCTTATATTAATTTTTGCTCAAAAAGATGCATTAGGGCTTATTTTCAGGGGATGATTTATTTTTTCATGTATAACAATCTACATTTATTCATGTACAGCAATCTACATTTATTTAAATACAGTCATGTCATCTTCTTCTGGAGGATCGTACTAACTCTCCAAACTCCGAATTCCGGCTTGAATTTCTTGAGATTCCATTTCCTGTAGAGCCATTGGCCCGAATCTCTCATGTCCAGCAACAGAGCTCTCCTTCAATGAGCCTGCTCGTAGTGCATTGGCAACACAGCTGTCAGTGATTTTATCCCTGAATTCTTCACCCAAGTCACAACCTCTTGCAGGCTAGGCTTCACAATGTTTCCACACTGATTTCTCTCCATTCTATTTTCAATGTAGTCATTGATTTCCATGCACAGATGGTCCTTGAATGGCTTGTTTATTGCAATATCAAGATATAATAGGCAGTCATTCCTGTGGGAATCATTATTTTATCTATTCTTCTCTCTGGAAGAAAGTTCTTCATTTCTTTAGCGCGGTGAGTGCTGGCTGAATCCCAGACTAGCAGACCTCTTTGGCTACCTCAGAAAACAAGTGGCAGCATTAAATCGACCCACTTCCTTATAACTGCTTGTGTGCACCAGGCTTTTTCGGTTTCAAGAACATAAATGCCTGAAACACGTTCAACCTTATCTTTCTTGCCCTTAGTGATGATTAGAGGTGGGGCTTTCTTTCCATCCAGACAAATTGCCAAAATACAGGTAACACGTGCCCTTTCGTAACCAGTGGAGGGAATGCAGATTGACGAGGCGCCCCTCTGATCAATTGTCGTTTCAGATCCTTGGCCCATAAACACTGCAATTTCATCCATAGCAATCATGTTGGAGAGGTGGTATTTAGAAAAGCCGATGCCATCAACAAAGGACTTGAATGCAAGTGCACGTTTAATAACTTCAGTATCTTCCAGCTTGAGCAGTGTTGTCGCACTTAGAGACAGTTCATATCGCCGAAGAAATCCATCCAGCCAGTGTTGTGATGCTTTGAATTCTTCTGGGGATATTTCTTACTGTGCAAGGGCAAATGCTTGACTATCAGCCCTGCGCACAACCAAAGCCTTTGCTCTCCTGTCAGCAGTCCATTCACAGATGATGTCTTCCGGCTCAGGAACTAATGGTTGCTGACCTGATCCACACTTGTGCTTCTTAGCATTTCCCTCGTTCACCTATTGACTGAGATTATTGTACTCTGCTCACCATTTTCGGACCATTTGGAGATCCAACTTCTTCCCTTTACAGAAAGCCGTAAGATTCTTGCCCTGGGAGTCCTCCACGATTCCTTTTTTGTACTCGGCGGAATAGCTCTTTCTTTTTCACTCATCCTGTCTGGGGGTCAAAATATTATTCCCTTTAAATCTACCATTAAATCAAATGTTAGCTGAAGACTTATGAGACAGAAGTGGCAGCAGAAATGATGACAGTTAAGAATGATGGTCCACACAAAAGCGACAAAAAATTGCAGACACCAAAATTCAGAAAACATGTCTTTATTTCACACAAGTGCATTAAGTATGTCTGTTTCAACATATGATGTATTGAATTATGAAGATTCACGTTAGACACAACCATGGCCATTCGTTATCAAGTGCGCACTTTATTCATGAGTACTCTGATTGGTCATTCGGCAATAAGTCTCAAGTTCATCTGTTTACATAGGTGTTTACCTCTCGTCCAAAGGCTCCTGCTTCAGTATTTACAAATACTTTATTATAATTTATATTATCATTTATTTTAAGTATTAATGTCAATGATATTATTTATTTATATTTAATTATATATTAACATTATTATAATTCAATACGTCGTAGTGTGTCGCAGCGGACGTACTAAATGCATCCGTCTGGCTAATGCTCTTAACTGGGGCTATTTTTTGGGTAGGGCTTATATTGCGAGCATCCTGAAAAATCATGCTAGGGTTTATTTTCCGGTTAGGTCACGTTTTCAGGAAAATACGGTAGCAGTATCAGGCCAATTTAATTAGTTCTTTTTAAATTAAAATGCATACTTTGTGTATATATGTATATATATACATATATACATATATTTATACATACATATGTATATATATGTATATATATGTATATGTATTTGAGTTCTTAGAGACATATCTTCTATATTTCCTTGTGAAACATCCATCAGCTTAAAAGAAAGCTACTGAGATAATTTATGACCTCTTCTCACACCCTTTTCCTTGGCTTTGTATAGCACAGTTAGAATACGTACCATAATTGAACACACTAATGCAAGAAGTGGCTTTACTATTTTATTTTTATTTTTTTAATAATATAAAATCTGACTCAGTGCTCTTTCTCAAGGATTTAAAGAGAAATTCTATCTCAATCAAATAGAATTCCCAAGTTCACCCAATCTTGAAATCTCAGGGAAGGGCTCTGGACTTCAGGCTGGTGTGTGTCCGATCTGCGGTTGTCACACTGCTCATCGCCCCAAAGGCTGTGGCTTAAGCTTAGTTCCTGTGTCCATGCAGCTCACCCATTAGACACCCTGTCTCTCCAGGGTCTGGAAGGAAGTCACACTAGGGCTCCAAGATGGGCAGAACCAGACACCTCTCTATTCCCTCAAAATAAGGAAACCCCACCTGCTGCAGGGGTTGGGATTCATTCGCTTCTCCCTCAACTTCTCAAGTCAACGTGCCCTACACACCCACAGAATCTAGATCTCTGCCTTTAAGAGTCTAGATGGTCCACAACAAAAGTCTTTTTAACTACCTAATGGGGGAGACAAGGGCATTCCTTTTAAACCTACAAAGAGAAAATGTGCACCATGCTTTGATGGTGAATCAGCCAACAAACAGGGAAACCAGCCCCAACTCTGCATGAGGTAATTCTGACAGTACATCACACCACTGCATACAAAGGCCTCATGATCTGGTCCCAGTGTTTCACTGCTTGCTCGTAGGAGTAACCAAAGTGGTTGAAACCCACTTTGCAGCTGTGAAGAGTTGAAAAATGGACCTCCCTCGGAAGCTGCTCTAGTCCCATTTCACTAAAGTACAGAGCGCCAGGCCGGCCACTGCGATAGGGCCTGGATTTCCTAAGCCTGTGACATTCATCGCTCACCTAGTAAGGATTTATCGAGGGCCTGCTGTTTGCTAGGCACGGTGCCAGGTGCTGGGAGGGTAGGAGAATGAAGAAACTGAGGCCCTGCCCTCTAGGCACCGCCTTGCGATGGCGCCTGCAAGAGGAGGGGTCTCTCCTGACGGCTCCCACCGTCCGTCTGGCAACCACATAATCGTTGCCTCTGTCGCTTCTAATAAGTGTGAATGCTATTAAGAGTCGATTTGATGAGAACGGAACAGGTGTCAGCAGTGAGAGTGGGATCTAAACCAGGGACAAGAATGAAAGTTGGGCTGGAGCTTTGGCTGGGGGTGGGTGGGGGTGGGGCTGCTGCCAGAAGTTCTGTGTCTGGGCGTCACAGCTGCTGTGTCACAGGTTCCATTCGGCTTCCTAAGCTTGTCATTCTGAGTGTAACCGTGTAAAGAATGGGGAAGCGGCCCAAACTTACACGGCACGTCACTGAGATGTGCCGCAGAGATGGCCCCTCCACGCGATTCTCTTAAGTACTGCTTTGCGCACACACAGCCCTCAGAGGCCCTGACGTGGGGCCAGTTCCCTCTGAGCGACCTGCATTCACTGCTCCACTGCGCCAACTCCCAGAGCTCTGGCGCCACCAGCGGTACCAGCCCGAGGGCGGTGCAGGGCGGTGAGAGTAAAGAGCCCAGGAAGCGGGGTCACTGCCCACAGGTGGAGCATGTTGTGAGGAGCCGGCAGACACTGTGTGGCCCAAACCAGAGCGGGACTGACGCTTGTCCTGCTGGCAGCTTTCCTTCCGTTCCTTTGATAGTTTCCCAGTCACTGCTCAGGCTAAAATGAAAACAGGATCCTCCAGCCAGTGTGTGTCCCCGTCTGACCCGCAGTCCTGTCTGCAGGGCTATCTCCCCGCCAACACCGAGAGGAGGGCGCTGACGCTGCAGCGGAAGCGGGAGGAGTATTTCGGCTTCATCGAGCAGTATTATGACTCTCGGAATGAGGAGCATCACCAGGACACGTACAGACAGGTACCGTCATCCCTGCTGCCTTTTCCTTCCTCGTCCTGACCTCCAGGTGCCCTGGGAGTGCTGTCGGGGGACAGGTGGGTTTTCCAAGTCCTCAGGCTGTGGTGTGCTGCTGTGGAGCTGCATTTATTCCTGGGGGTGTGCGGAGTAGGTGTGGGGGGGTCTGGAAAAAAATTTATACCCAGGCCAGTTCCCCTCTGTTTAATCAGTCATTCTGATTTTAGCCCTTTTTAAATAAATATTTTTCCACTGGTCAGTGGCCGTGCTTCTCAAACATAATGTGCATGCAAATCACCTAGGATTTTGATAAAATCCCACCTGGGGATTCTGATAAAGTGCAAACCGTAATCAGTAGGTCTGGAGTGAGCCCTTCCCTTCCCATGAGCCACTGGGTGATGCCAGAGCTGCTGTTTCACAGACGTCACTGCGAGCAGAGAGGGTGATGGGAGATGAGAGGAGAGATGAGTTCCCTCAGGAGTGGTGCACACCCGACTGGGACGTCAGTGTGTCCTGGCACTGGCAGTGCCTGTTCAGCACCCATGTCTGTCTGTCTGTCTGTCTGCTGGAGCTGTAGTCAGCAGCAGACTTGGCAGGGAGTGTCCCGTGATTGCCCGTAGTGGTCCCCACAGCCTGAAGAAACGTGGACGGGGCAGAGAGGAGTCTGGTAGCTGCAGAAGAGGGGACAAGACGGGGAGCAGCTGTCTACAACAGCTCTGAGAACGGAAGTAGCCCCTGCCGCTGCTAGCATCGTTTCTAGGGTTGTTAGACGGGGCAGTGGGAATCCCAAGGCCAACACCAATGTAGTGACCTCTTTAGTAACAGGAGTCAGAACTTTTGGTGCCAGTTACTGGAGCTCTGCTCCTCTCCGGTATTTCTCACTTCTTACACGTCATGACTTCATGGGCAGGTTCTCTGGTTCCCTATCCTGGCACATTTTTGCAGCTGTCAGAGCTCTTTTACTTCTTGCAAACTTGATGAGTAAGATTCACAAAGAGGGGTACACATTTTGATCATCACAGCTGTTAAAGGTACCAACTCTGATGATAAAGACTCCAGAGCAGTAAATTCTTTTGGGTATAACTCAGAAGTTGAATTAGTAATGATGATACTTTGAGACCTAACAAGTTAGCAAAGCACATGGAAGGTCTCAGTGGGACTATTGCCTTTTGCCCGAGTAGTAACTATAATCTCCTTGAGATGAGGGGTTGCCTTTGCAGCTTCATAGTAGCTAGGATGCTGGGTTTAAGTGCTCTTTGAATTTCCCTTTCAGGAATCCTCATAATAGAGAGGATGTGGTAAAAATACTTTTTATTAACTTTAGATTATATTCATAATTCTGTTTAATTATAGATGTCCCTACTGGTGGGATCCCCCATGACTTACCCATCGCGTAAAGATTTTGAGGGTGACACCATTATTTTAGCTCTAAGAGTCAGCTCAAAGGAAGTTAAAAACCGATTCAGAAAACCTCTGTGTCTCTCATACACTTTCCCAGGGCTCAGCCCTGCTCGTTCCTCATTTCAACTTGGAGATGTTCAGATACTTTTACCTGTGCAAGCTTATTCTCAACTTGGAGACAGGGAAAGTAGTTTGTTTAAAAGGTTTCTCCAGCTAGTGGAACCTGAATACAAAGAAGGAAAATCAAAACTTTCCAATTTTTCTAGAATCCCCTTTCCATCTGGCAGATGTAAAATGCCAACCAAGGAGCAGAGAACTAAGTAACCCTGAATATTAAGACTTGCTCTACAAACCTGAAAGATACGTGAGCATTAACTATAGTAAGTCAGCATTACCCGCATTAGTAGAAGAGGTGTAGAAAATCCTTCGGGGTTGTCCTCTCCTCTCCTCTCTGCGAGGCAGGACTATCCCAGGCTTCTCTGTAGTGACGATGCCATGTCTCCTCTGGTGCCAGGCCGGGTGCTGCCCAATTCCCGTCTCTTTGGCGTCATCCTCACTTGTACAGGGTGAGTGTGTCTGCGATGTGCCATCCTGACTAGGACGCATCGCAGGTCTCCTGGTTCTGAATGGCTGGTTCCCACCCCTTGGCCGTTGTTAATGCCAGTCAGCAAGGATTGTGTGTTCACAAGGGGTGATCGGGAGTGTGCAGTAGAAGCCCTGGCAGGTCCTTCAGAAGGACTGACCTGGAGGAGCCTTTAACAGAGACATCCAGACAGACACGCGCCACAGGAGGTGTGAGGAGACGGGGGGTGGGGCATCCTTGGGAACTTCCTGCACTTGGAGGGTGTACTTGAGCTCCACTTTCAAGGGCAGGAGGCGTCATTTAGCAGCAGAGAGGAAATGTGTCGGAGGGCCCCCATGAGAATGTTGGGTCTCACAGAAGTGAGGGTGCCACAGCCTTCCCTCAACCCCAGGGAGCACGTGGGCAGGTCTAGTGGAGCCAGAGAGGCCGCTCCTTCCGGGCAGGGCTTTGTTCTCACTGCCTGGAAGGGCAGGGGTGTTGGCAGTGGGAGTTTCTCAGCTCTGCCAGCTGGAAGGCAGACTCAACCCCAGCTGGGAAACAGCCTTTATTGTCTTTAGGTGCTCAGCTTCTCTCCTACACTAGGCAACCAACTCCGAAACCATACAACCATTTCTCTTTTACTGTTCTCCATGGGAGTGTTTTTCTCCCTCCACCTGACCTCCAGGAGGGCCTCTTCAGTCTGCCCAGAGCCGGCTGGTTGGGGCTCTACAAAGCCATGTGCTGGGGAGGCCCTGTACTCTCCTGTCCTTGGCATATATTCGCCGTCACCTCTGCCACCCCTCTGGGTGGTTCACAGGGACGTGAGGCAGCCCAGGAGTTGTGGTCAGCAGGATAAGCCAGGGAAGGAGGATTTTCAGGTTGAGAGAAGATCGGGGGAAAGTTCGGACCCCGATGAAAGCAGAGGGGAGTGTAGCTGAATGGGCCGGGATAGACTTTGTAAATGGACCGTACAGAGCTTTTCTCTCTCCCCCTTCTAAGCCTCTGGCCTCTGTGGCTAATACACTTCATTCCAGAGGCTTTGCTGTGGAGGCCCTGGCTGCTGTCTCTGTTCTCAGATTCGCAGCTGGAACTCTCCATGGGATTTGGTTTATCTGACTTCCTGTCCCCAGCAAATGTCCGGTTGCATCCTGATATGTGAAGTGACTTCCTGCATTTATAGTCTGTCACTAGTTCTAGTCAAGCAGAGTTAGAACTAAATCTAGATCTAGATCTCCTTCTGTCTCAGCAGGGAGAAAGGAGAGGATGGTAGAGAAGGCATTTCCTGTCTAAATCCTGTAATGACAGAAAGAGATTTAGAAAAGGCGTCAGAACTTAGATGTTCTCACATTTTTCTCCTGGAAATAGACAAACAGTATCTACAAATGACATCCTGAATTAATGACATCCATTGCAAACCTTTTTCTAAGCCGTTTGTATTGCCATCCCTTTCTTTTCCCAATTTTATATCACAGTTACCAGATACTGAAAAGATAAATAAAGAGCAAGAAATATCTACCCCTGCTTAGTAACAATTAGCGTCTTAGAAACTATATTTATATACTTCCTTTATCCATAGTATTTCAAAATTTCCCTCCAAATTCTGTAGCCACCCTGAGATAAGTTGTGAGCTAGGTAAATGGAGAGAGGGAGCGTATCCCCACAGTTTAACACTCATGTCTTCTTTCTTTCTCTTTTTCCCAGATCTTTGAAGGAATTCTGTTTATTTGGGCCATCCGACACCCTGCCAGTGGGCATGTCCAGGGAATTAATGACCTGGTCACTCCGTTCTTTGTCGTCTTCCTCTCAGAATATGTGGGTAAGAAGCATGAGGACCAAGTTGAACAAGCTCTCGCTCTTATCTTCAGTCTGTTTTTCCCAAGAGTGCAGCCAGTAGACGTTCGTGCTAAAAAAGGACAGTGGCTGAAGCGTATGCAGCTAAACCTATTTTAACAGCCGTAACAGCCTGGAATTTCCTGCTCGAGGTGGTCACAGATCTCACCTGAAAAGACCTACTTTGTCACAAGAATGACCACACTGATATATTGTGTTCTGCCATAAACAGATGGTTTGATGGCTTATTTGAGGTCATTTTAGGATTATTTTGAACTTGGTGGAAAGACAGGAATTTTAGATTGTATTAGGTTGGTGCAAAAGTCATTGCGGTATTTGCAATTTTTAACCTTTTAAACCACAGTTACTTTTGCATCAACCTGATATATCAGGCCTTCCCACTTCAGTTCACATGCTGCTTCTTAGGAGCGGGGTGTGGACTTGTAGAGGAGCAAAGGATGTGGCCCCAGAATCCAGCTCACGTTGCAGGTAATGGAACGGACCGAGGAGACCTCCAGCACCTTGATTTCTCCCCTCCTCCCTCGGCTCTTACCCCACCGGGTTCTCGTCACTTTGGATGGAGCGATTAGATGTCACGGTGGCAGGTAGGTTTCCTTACAGCCCAGCCCCCTCCCCTGGCCGTGCCTAAATTACGCCGTTAGAAGGACTTGAGGATCTCCCACTGCTTCTGGTTTCCTTAGTCACTTGGCTTAGAGATTCACAGGCAAACCCATCTGTCATGGCCTGAGGCTTTGTTCTCTTAGTTAAAGGGAAGCTCGTGTGGGAGTAAGAACATTGAAAGGGTCTTAGAAAACCATCCATCATTATAATCCCCTCATTTCTCAGATGGGTTATAAGATTCCCTGCCTTTTTACTAGTGGCAGAGCGAGGACTAGAACCCTTTTCTTTGGACTCTGGGGTGGTGGATTATTGTGGTTTGTGCAGGAAGCCATTGCAGGGGGGCAGGGGGTACTGAGAAGTGGACTAGAGCACAGACCCTTGAAGGCGGAGGGCATGGGAAATGTCTCACTTGATTCATCTCATTCATGTTCTCTGATGGGGCTCAAAGGGGTGGTGTTTGATCTTTCATGAGGCAGGTCTGAAATGTAAGGCAACCGAATGACGTTATCCCCTGTTCCCCTGAAGTAGCAGCAACCAGGGCCGCACTGGGAGTGAGGGTGGGAGGTCACTCTGCCAACTCTATCAGGTCATCCTAAGCAAAAGCGACATTAGTGAAAATTTAGCTACTAAAAGCATATAAATAAAGGTTTTGTAAAGGACTTTTCATTTTCCCTTCACGTTAATAGGTCAGCTCTTGGAAGCAGCCTAATTCTGTGTTTAATTTCATTAAGAACAGTGCAGCTGATCTGTTGGGATTTTCAGGTAGCTTCTTGCAGTAGCACTTCTGTAAAATAGTGTTAAAGGATGAGCCTAGAAAGGTGCTAACCCGTCCATTAATCTATATTTGAAGTCTAAACGCTGCCGTGACATCTTGGTAACACTATTATGCCAATTAGAAATAGTCCTCAGCAGCTGCAGTGCTAGTGGGACATTTAATTCTCTTGTTAGCTGTCATTGGTATTTTGTACCAAAATTGGCTTTACTTTCTGTAGGTGTCCATCCCGTTACTACCTCAATCCCATCAGCCCCACCAGTGCTGTGCCTGTTTCTGTGATTGATGTGATTGCGTTCTTTTTTTTCTTTCTTAATTTATTGGGGTGACAATTGTTAGTAAAATTACATAGATTTCAGGTGTACAATTCTGTATTACATCATCTATAAATCCCATTGTGTGTTCACCACCAGAGTCAGTTATTCTTCCATCACGATATATTTGATCCCCCTTACCCTCATCTCCCACCCCCCACCCCCCTTACCGTCTGGTAACCACTAAACTATTGTCTGTGTCTATGAGTTTCTGCTTCTCATTTGTTTGTCTTATTCTTTTGTTGTTTTTGGTTTATATACCACATATCAGTGAAACCACATGGTTCTCTGCATGGTTCTTTTTCTGTCTGACTTATTTCGCTCAGCATTACACTCTCAAGATCCATCCATGTTGTCACAAATGTTCCTATATCATCTTTTCTTACCGCCGAATAGTATTCCATTGTGTATATATACCACAACTTCTTTATCCATTCATCTATTGAAGGACATTTTGGTTGTTTCCATGTCTTGGCCACCATAAACAAAGCTGCAATGAACATTGGAGCACACGTGTCTTTATCTCTAAATGTTTTCAGATTTTTTGGGTAGATACCCAGGACAGGGATTGCTGGGTCATATGGTAATTCTATTCGTAATTTTTTTGAGGAACCTCCACACTGCCTTCCATAACGGCTGCACCAGTCTGCATTCCCACCAAACAGTGTATGAGGGTTCCTTTTTCTCCACAGCCTCTCCAACATTTGTTACTATTTGTCTTGTTGATGATAGCCATTCTGACTGGGGTGAGGTGATATCTCATTGTGGTTTTGATTTGCATTTCTCTGATGATTAGTCATGTTGAGCATTTTTTCATATGTCTATTTGCCATTTGTATGTCCTCTTTGGAGAAATGTCTCTCCAGGTCCTCTGCCCATTTTTCAATTGGATTGTTTGCTTTTTTGTTGTTGAGTTGCATGAGTTCCGTGTATATTTTGGATATTAGCCCCTTAGCGGAGGCACTGCTTGCAAAAATCTTCTCCCATTCAGTTGGTGGCCTCTTTATTTTGTCGATGGTTTCTTTTGCTGTGCAGAAGCTTTTAAGTTTCATATAGTCCCATTCATTTATTTTAGTTTTTACTTCCATTGCCTTTGGAGTCAAATTCATAAAGTGCTCTTTGAACCCAAGGTCCGTAAGTTTAGTACCTATGTTTTCTTCTATGCAGTTTATTGTGTCAGGTCTTATGCTTAAGTCTTTGATCCATTTTGAATTAACTTTGGTACATGGTGACAAATAGCAGTCCAGTTTCATTCTTTTGCACGTGGCTATCCAATTCTCCCAGCACCACATATTGAAGAGGCTGTCTTTCCTCCATTGTATGTTTTTAGCTTCTTTGTCAAAAATTATCTGTCCATATTTATGTGGTTTTATTTTGGGGTTCTCAATTCTATTCCATTGGCCTATGTGTCTGTTTTTCTGCCAACACCATGCTGTTTTGATTATTGTAGCCCTGTTGTACAAGCTAAAGTCAGGAAGTGTGATACCTCCATTATTGTTCTTTTTTCTTAAGATTGCTTTGGCTATTCGGGGTCTTTTGTGGTTCCAAACAAATCTGATGGTTTTTTGTTCTGTTTCTTTAAAAAATGTCATTGGGATTTTGATGGGGATTGCATTAAATCTGTATATTGCTTTGGGTAATATGGCCATTTTAACTATGTTGATTCTTCCAATCCATGAGCATGGAATGTCTTTCCATTTCTTTGTGTCTTCTTCAATTTCTTTAAAAAATGTCTTATACTTTTCAGCATATAGGTCTTGCACATCCTTGGTTAAGTTTATTCCTAGGTATTTTATCCTTTTGCTGCAATTGCAAAAGGAATGGTTTTTTGTATTTCTTTTTCTGAGATTTCATTATTAGTATATAGGAAAGCAATGGACTTTTGTACGTTGATTTTGTAGCCAGCAACTTTACTGTATTCGTTGATTGTTTCTAATAGCTTTTTGGTGGAGTCTTTAGGGTTTACTATGTATAGCATCATGTCATCTGCAAAGAGTGATAATTTAATTTCTTAATTCCCAATTTGGATGCCTTTTATTTCTTTCTCTTGCCTGATTGCTCTGGCGAGGACTTCCAACACGATGTTGAAAAGCAGAGGTGATAGGGGACATCCCTGTCGTGTTCCTGAACGTAGAGCAAAGGGCTTCAGTTTTTCTCCATTAATTATGAGATTAGCAGAGGGCTTGTCATATATGGTCTTTATTATGTTAAGGTTAAGGTATTTTCCTTCTATACCTATTTTATTAAGTGTTTTAATCATAAATGGATGTTGTATCTTGTCAAATGCTTTTTCTGCATCAATTGATATAATCATATGATTTTTGTCCTTTATTTTGTTCATGTGATGTATCACGTTGATGGATTTGTGGATGTTGAACCATCCTTGTGTCCCGGGGATGAACCCCACTTGGTCGTGATGAATAATCTTTTTAATGCATTGTTGGATTCGATTTGCTAGAATATTATTTAGGATTTTTGCATTTGTATTCATCAGACATATTGGTCTGTAGTTTTCTTTATTTGTGCTGTCCTTACCAGGTTTTGGTATCAGGGTAATGTTGGCCTCATAAAATGAGTTAGGGAGTACTGTCTCTTCTTCAATTTTTTGGAAGAGTTTGAGCAGGATTGGTATTAGATCCTCTTTGAAGGTTTGGTAGAATTCACTAGTGAAGCCATCTGGTCCCGGACTTTTGCTTTTGGGAAGGTTTTGGATGACTGATTCAATTTCGTTACTGGTGACCAGTCTGTTTAGATTTTCCAGTTCTTCATGGTTCAGCCTTGGAAGGCTATATGTTTCTAAGAACTTGTTCATGTCTTCTAGGTTATTGAATTTGGTGGCATATAGTTCTTCATAGTATTCTTGAATGATCCTTTGTATTTCTGTGGTGTCCGTGATAACTTCCCCTTTTTCGTTTCTGATTTTATTTATTAGTACCTTCTCTCTTTTTATCTTAGTGAGTCTAGCCAAGAGTTTGTCAATTTTGTTAATCTTTTCAAAGAACCAGCTCTTTGTCACATTAATTTTTTCTATTGTCTTTTTGTTCTCTATTTCATTTAGTTCTGCTCTAATTTTTATTATTTCCTTTCTTCTGCTGACCTTGGGTTTTAGTTGTTCTTCTTTTTCTAGTTCTTTAAGATGTAACATGAGGTTATTTATTTGGGCATTTTCTTGTTTCTTGAGATAGGCCTGCAATGAGATAAATTTCCCTCTTAAAACTGCTTTCGCTGCATCCCAAAAATTTTGGTAGGATGTATTTTCATTGTCATTTGTTTCTATGTATCTTTTTATCTCTCCTCTAATTTCTTCTTTGACCCAGTCCTTCTTTAAAAGTATGTTGTTTAATCTCCATGTATTTGTGTTCTTTCCTGCTTTCTTTTTACAGTTGATATCCAATTTCAAAGCCTTGTGATCAGAGAATATGCATGGTATGATTTCAATCTTCTTAAATTTGTTGAGACTGATTTTATGTCCCAATATATGGTCTATCCTTGAGAATGTTCCATGTACACTAGAAAAGAATGTATAGTCTGATGTTTTAGGATGAAGTGCTCTATAAATGTCAATTATGTCCATTTCATCTAATGTGTCATTTAGGGCTACTATTTCATTATTTATTTTCTGTTTGGATGATCTATCCATAGCTGTCAATGATGTATTTAAGTCCCCTAGTATAATTGTGTTTTGGTCAATTTCTCCCTTTAGTTCTGTTAGTAGTTGCTTGGTAAATTTCGGTGCTCCCTGATTGGGGGCATAAATAGTGATGACTGTTATGTCTTCTTGTTGTACAGTCCCCTTCACCATTATGAAATGTCCATCTTTGTCTCTTGTTATCTTTTTCACCTTGAAGTCTGTTTCATCTGATATCATTATGGCTACACCTGATTTTCTCTGGGTACCATTTGCTTGGAATGTCAATTTCCACCCTTTCACTTTGAGTCTATGCTTGTCCTTGTAGCTGAGATGTGTCTCTTGGAGACAGCATATGGTTGAGTTTAGTTTTTTGATCCAATCTGCTACTCTGTGCCTTTTTATTGGTGAGTTCAGTCCATTTACATTTAGGGTGATTATTGATATGTGAGGATTTCCTGTCATTCTATCTTTAGTTTTCTGGTAAGGCTGTGTCTCCATTGTTTCTTTGCCTTTTTGTTGTTGTCTATTATTTCTGTGTGGTGGTATTCTATGATGTTTCCCTTTGTTTCTTCTTTTATTACAGTATATATTTCAGTTCTGGATTTTTTTTTTGAGTGGTTACCCTTAAGTTTATGTAAAAGAAATTTTGATATTTAGAGTAGTCCATTTTCTTCAGCACGCTTACTTTCTCCATTCCCGTATTCTGGTTCAGGCCTTTACTCTCCCCCTTTTCTGTTTTGGTTGCCACAAATTGTCCCAGTTGATGGTGGTCGAATAGCCTCCTTTAGTATTTCTTGTAGTGCAGGTCGTGTATTAGAAAATTCCCTCAGCTTCTGTATGTCTGGAAAGGTCTTTATTTCTCCTTCATATCTAAAGGATATCTTTGCTGGATATATTATTCTTGGCTCATAATTTCTCTCTTTCAATAGTTTGAATATTTGGTTCCACTCCCTCCTGACTTATAGAGTTTCTGCTAAAAAATTTGATGATAATCTAATGGGCTTTCCTTTGTAAGTTACCGTCTTCTTTTCCCTGGATGCCATGAGGATTCTTTCTTTGTCGTTGATTTTAGACAGCTTCAATACGATGTGCCTTGGAGAAGGCCTGTTGGGATTGAGGTAATTAGGTGTTCTATTTGTTTCTTTGATTCGAGGGTCCAGTCCTGTCCACAAGTTTGGGAAGTTCTCATCGACAATTTGTTTAAATATATTCTCTGTTCTCTTCTCTCTTTCTTCTCCTTCTGGTATTCCCATTATTCTTATATTGCTCTTTCTGATGGAGTCAGAAAGTTCTTGTAGAGTTCTTTCATGTCTTTTAAGTCTCAAGTCTCTTCTTCCATCTGTGTAATTTCCAGGTTTCTATCTTCGATGTCACTGATTCTTTCCCCAATCTGGTCAACTCTACTACCTAAGCTGGTTATTTCATTCTTAATTTCTTCTACTGAGTTCTTAATCTCCAGAAATTCTATTTGGTTCTTTTTTAAAATTTCAATCTCTTTCATAAAATGCTCATGCTCTTCTTTGATTGTGTTTCTGAGTTTATTTAACTGCCTATCTGTGTTTTCTTGCATCTCGTTGAATTTTTTCAGAACTGAAATCTTGAATTCTCTGTCATTTAAGTCACATATTTCCATATCTTTAAGTTCCTTTTCTGGAGACTTTTCACTTTCTCTCTGAGCTATCTTGTTGCCTTGGTTATTCATGGCAATTACTGATTTACTATTTCTCTTCCTAGACATCTACAAGAGTGGCTTCTGCAACAGGTTGATAGGAAGAGGTCTTTCTTTTGTTTTCCAGTACTTGTTGGTAGAATGTTTTATTTTTTCTCGACTGCAGCCTTTTTTTTCTCTCCCACACGGTAGTGCTATGTTTTCTCTGCACTATTCCAGCTTCTCACACAATGGGGGGATTCCCTGGGAGACGGGCTTCTCCTCTGTTAATAGTTCACCTAGGTCACAGGGCACAGTGTCCTGGTGGGTATGCGGAGAGCTTTTGAAGTTCCAAAGCTCTTCCAGCTCCAGATTCAGAGCCCGTATGTTTCAACAGTTCTGTTTACTCCTGCAGGGATCCGCCCAGATAGGTGGGGTCAGGGGTGGGGTGAGTTGTGAGAGGTGGTCCAGAGCAATGGTGGCGACCACCACCACAGCCGGTCCTGCTTCCACAGCTCCCTCCCCTTTGCCAGAGCTAGTTGGGCTGCGAATTTGTGTCTGTGGTCCACAGTTTTCAGAACAGCAAATATTCTGTTCTTTTGAACTGACACGGCTACTGTTCCGCTTCTAGCACCGGGCAGGTGGGGGCGGGGTGAGCTCTGGGAGGGGAGGGAGGGGGCGGCTAGTCTCAGTGCCTAAGGCTTCCGTTCTCTGCTCGGCAGTGATGGCTTAAACCACCATTTTCAGCCTTCTTCCCTCAGTCTTTTCTCCGAGGTCTCTGCTGTGAGCGTTGGGTTCAGCCATGTTATATGCTGCCCCCTCAGCCCTGTGCGTCATAAGCGGAGCCCTAGCAGTCCGAGTTCTTCCCTCTCCCGCAGCCACGGTAGTTCCGGGAAGCAGCGAGCTCGGAGCACTGAGCTAGGTCTGCGTCCTGCGTCCTACGCCCGCGCGGCTCTGTCTCCGCACTTCTCCCTTCCCTCCTCCCCCACTCACGCGAATCTCCCACTTGTAGGTGACTTCGGTAGTGGGCCTCTTCGTCTTGCCTGTCTGCTGTGCAGGGAGTCCGTTGTGGAGTTATTGTTGCTCGATTTGTTGTAAATTCCAGGGGAGCTTTACAGAGGCTCACCTCATGCTGCCATTTTGATGCGTGACTGCATTCTGATCTCGGCACTTGGTTTGTCAGCCCCACCTGCTGCCCAGTGAAACCATGTGCAATGCAGCGTGGGTCCCTCTGCCCTTCCCACGCACAGAAGCCTTTCGTGGCACGGCTGCACTCAGTGTCACCTCTGCCACAGACTTCTGATTACCTTCTCCCAGACCTAGGCAGATGGGGGGCACTCATTTTTTACAAAAATTTTAATAATGTTAAGTTTCAAACATGTAAAAGAAGAAAAAGTAATACTGTAAATCCCCATATACTTATCATCCAACTTCAGCAGCCAGTCTTGTTTCATCTGTATCTCTATCCATTTTCCATTCCCCTCAGCTTTGTGAATTACTTGGTAGCAAATCTCAATATCAAGCATCATGTAATTTCATCCATAAATATTTCCATATGTATCTCTCGAAAATAATGATTAAAGAAACCCACAGCCATAATGCAATTATCACATCTAAAAAGTAATAATAGCGCCTTAATAGAATCTCATATACAACAGTATTCAGGTTTTCCTGATTCTCATAAATGTATTTAACAGCTTGAATCAGGGTCCAAATCAAGTCCACACACTCTAACTGGTTGACACGTCTCATCAGTTCCCATCCTTCTCTCTTGTCCTTAGAACTTTGCAGTGTTAGCCCTCGTTTTCCAGTTTTCAGCCTAGGGCTTTGCCGTACCAAGCAGTAATATCACCCTGATGTTTAAAGCACTTCACCATTTGCAAAGTACTCTGACATACCTGGATTCATTTAGTAGACCCCGATATCTCTTTAAGGTAGATGCATCAACCCAATTTCCAGGTGAGAAAGATCTAAGGCTCAGAGATTTAACGAGTTTTCCCAACCCAAACCCAGGTCTTCTGACCTTAGTACCTGTGATCTTTATATGACTTGGTGGTTAGACCCATCTCAGGTTAGACCCATGTCCTTGGACCTCTAATGACTCTCTCTACTCCATTCTCTGCTCCACAGCAGGCAGTGTATTTCTTACTGCCCCTTGTCTTAAAAAAAAGAAAAGTTGCAGAAGTACATGCTCATTAAAAAAATCAAAACAATTTAGAAGTGTTATTACCCTACCTCCACCCCCCACCACCAGAGATCTCTACCACTATTGACCTTTTGGTGTGTGTGTGCTTCCAGACCTTTTCCTGTGTGTGGATACACCTACATAGATTATTTTTCTTTGTTATGTTCAGAAAAATGGGATCAAACTAGCCATACTTTTTTATATCTTGCTGTTTTTCATTGACAAATACTGTGGCCAGCTTTCTAAGTCTGCACATATCGATCTGCCTCATCCTTTTCAGCAGTTACATTTATTTCCATAATAAGGCTTTAATTTACCATAGTTTATTTTAAAAATCTTCTATAGAAGGACATTTAAATCATCTATAATTTTTAGGTGTTATAAATAGCATTGCAATGAATATCCTTGTACATATTTTCTTGTGCATTTGGGTTAAAATACATATTTCTTGAAAGAGAGTCCCTAGAAGTGAAATTGCTAGTCCTACCGGCACACCAAATAGGCGCTGCTAAATTACACTCCAGGAAAGTTTGCCCCAGTTTACACTCCAACCGCTGATGTTTGAGTGTACTTTTCTTCACATCCTTAGCAAAACTGGGCCTCTTAATCAAATAATTTACCAATCTGGCAAATAAACTATTTTTGTTTCAATTTTTATTTCCACTTGCTCATCAGTGAGGTTATTTATATGTATTAGCATTTGTTTCTTTTGTGATCTGCTGGTTCAAACCCATTTTTTTCTATTGGATTTTTGGTCTTGTTGTTTTGTAAGAGCTTTTTGCAGGTTAGATATATTCATTCTTTATCTGGTATATGTTAAAAATAGCTTACACCCTATGAAATTGTTAATTTAACCATTTTTTACCTCCCCCACAGGAATTTTATATGATTCAACCTAATATTTTTTCTCCCAGATCATCATTCATCTCTTTAACTTTGTTTATTGTGTTTCCTTATATAGAATTTCCCGATTTTTATGTAGTCAAATCTGTCCATTTGACAGGTATTTACTGCACTCCTACTACGTGGCAGGGAATAAAGTGACTAAGATGATGGACTTTGTCCCTGCCCTTGTGGCTCCTCCCACCTAGTGGGGGTGGTGGCTCAGAAACAAGTAAATAAGTCACTGCAATGTGTGAGGGGGACACGAAGGAAATAATCTCCTCCTTTATGGCTTTTGGATTTGGTATCTTGCTTAGGAAGACTTTCCTTCCCCACCTCAATATTATAAAAAATACTCTCCCATATTTTCTTCTAATACTCCCGTGGGTTTGGTTTTACATTTAGCTTTTTAAATTTCATTAGTAATTTATTTTCCTGTGGGATAGGTGTTGAGATTTACAGTTACTGTTCTAACTGGATAGTTTTTGTTTCAACACCGTTTATAAGGAGCACATCCTTTCTTCACTGATGTGAAATCCCTCCTCATAATGTAATATAAATCCCTTTACTTCCGTGGTTCTACTTATTTCTGTTCTATTTATCTCCGTTTCTATGCAAGTACCACATGGCTTGGATTTTTGAGCTTTATAGTATGTTTTATTATTAGTCCTGGACCAGTCTCTTCCATCACCCTTTCTAAAATCTTGTCTTGGCTCTTCTTCCAGATGGACTTTAGAGTCAACTTGCCAAATTAAGGAGATGGGAACCCTTTAGCATTTTTATTAGGGTTGCAGTAAATTTATAAATTGAATTTTGTGGGGTTTATTTTTTATACCAGCTTTATCAAGATGTAATTAATATACTGTATAATTTACCCATACAAATGTACAATTCAGGAGCTTTTAGTATGTAGAGTTGTGTAAGCATCTCCACAATTTTAGAATATTTTTATCACCCCGAAAGAAACCCTGTACCCTTTAGCCATCAGCCCCAAGACCCCCATCCCCTCTGCCCCCAGGCAATTGCTAATCTACTTTATGTCTCTTTGGATTTGCCTTTTCTGGATATTTCATAAAAATGCAATCATACTATATGTGGTCTTTTGTGTCTGGCTTCTTTCACTTAACATAATTTTTTTTATGTTTAGCTCACTTTTATTATCAGACTGTCTCTTCTAAACATAATCATTACACAACACTTCCAACAGGAGAATCTAAGGGTAAGTTCTGACTTAGTCTTTCGAAGAGAAGTTTGAGATTTAGTATTCTAGCACATAGAAGTTCAGCTTTTGGTATCATCCTCCACACAGAGTACATGGTTTTTAGTCTACTTTTTAAGGTAAAGACAGATAAATCCCAAATGGCCTTTGGCATTTAGAACAACGTTAATGATTTATCTGTTAATTTACCCCTTCAGCTCTCTGATTCTTTGCATCCGAGTTGGATACTCTGATGAATAACGGGCCACCTCTTAAAGATGCAGAGAGTCTTCCAGAGCACACAGGTGTGGCTAAAACATCAGGAATGGACAATTACAAGTCTCAGTAAGGCTGGTTTAGCCACCTCCAGATGTCTCACCTAAGAATGTCCGTGTACAGTTAGTACACGGAGAACACCTCTGAGCCTCTGCGATGGTTATCAGGCTTTATGGAGGGTTCACAACAGAATAATAAAAGCTACCATGTATTTATTCACACAAGAATGCTTACCATGTGTGGGCGAAAGCCTTATTAATCATTATTTTACTTAATCCTCACAATAATCCTGTGAAGTAGGTACTATTATTATCCCCATTTTGTAGATAAACAAACTGAGGATTCGAGAGGTTAAATAACTTCCCAAGGTCAGATGACCAAAAAGTTTGGGAGCCATTATTTAAATACAGTTCGCTTAGCATATTTGTAAGTTTCATCCATGTTGTAGCATGTGTCAGTACTTCATTCCTTTTTAAGGTCAAATATGTCACTGACTGGATATACCACACTTTATCTGCTCCTCCGTTGATTGTCATAAATTAAGTTTCAAAGAAACAAGTCATACCGACTTCTCTCCAGCCCCAAGGTCTTTCTTGAACATAGAAACAACATTGTGTGTGACCATCAAGAATAAGTCTCTTGTTTGAGTAACAACCCTTCTTTCTACCCCTTCTCTCATGACATTGTATCCTCACAGGGCAGCTGCTGGAAAAGGTGTTTTGCTATGACCTTTCTGATAGGACGCTCCCTCATGCAGGAGGCCCCAGGTATCCTTGCCCATGGAACAGGCCAGGCGTTGCCCTCGGCATCCTGGGCAGTCTCAGCGGGCAGCCTCTCTCTTCCGCCCCATCGCACTGAGCTATAACGTGGATGACCTGCCTTTGTAAAGCTGTGGGATCCTCATGTCACTGGGCCACTGGCCTCTTTCCTATGTCCTCCCTCTTCTGTCACCTGTCATTTTATAAATTCATATCTGAGCTTGCTTTATGCTTTGAGTTATGTTTTTTGTAAAATAGTTGAAAACAGGGAGATCCAGTGAGTGCCCTCTGAGTTGGCAGAGAAGTTTTCTATGGCTAGTCTGGCCCCCACACGGCTTCTGCTGCAGCCAGCTGCTCACAGAGAGGTGGGTCCGCTATGGGTAAGCCCGCTGTCTGGGTCCAGGGGTGACAGTGCTAGAGGGTCACCCCTGGGGAGATGCGGTCTCTGGGCGACGATCCCTGGGGCTGCAGAATACCTCTAGTCTCTGATCCCCGAAACCTTTTGGGCTTAGACGATATTATTGATCTATTTAAGTGACACATGGGAGGAAATCATGTAGAAGAGTGAGGCAGGTCACATGTCCTATTCTCAAAAGAAGAGTGGTGCCTGGTGATTTCAGTACAAATGAAACACTGAGTATCAAACAACTCTCCCTCTTCTCGTCCACGTGAAGCAGTTCAGTAGGGTTTTCATTTCCGCTTCTATTAGAAGCACATTGGCATACAAAGCACAAAGGCTTTCCCATTCCTCTGACCCATGTATCCAGTTCCCTGTGTGACATTTCCACTTTTCATGGACAATCAGGATTGGCTGTATGTGACAGGGAACCCCAAATACCTGAAGTATCTTAAGCAAGAGAGAAAAGCTTATTTCTCTCACATGAAAAGTCAAGAGGTAATGAGTGCAGGGCTGTGTGCTGCTTCGGTATGTCAGGGCCCAGACTCCTTCCTCCTGTTCCTCTGCCATTCTCAGGGCGTGGTTTCCCGCTCATGGTCCACAATAGCTGTGTGCTCTGCCATCACATCTGTATTCCAGCCAGTATGAAGGAGGAAAGGGAGAAAGGCATACTCCTTCCATTTAAGGACACTTCTGAAGTGCATGATGCTTGGGTTTGAATCTCTGTCTGAACTCAGTCTTACGGTCATAACTGTCTGCAAGTGAGGCTGGAAAACATAGTCTGTGTCCCAAGTGGTCAGTACCCTCAGGGTCCTACCAGCAGGGAGGAAGTGGCACAGTTATGTGTGGACAGCTGGCATCCTTGCCACCCTCAGGCTCCTGAGACGCAGTGTTTGATTGACTCCTCCCCACGCACAGCCACCCTTTTCTCTCAGCAGCATTTCCTGTCGCCTAAGTCGGAAATGACAAGAATGAATCCTTTGTTTCACACTTCCATACCCAATCAGGTACAAAGCTCTGATGATTTTATGTCCTAAACATTCCTTGAAATTGCTTCCCTCTCCATTCATCCTACGACTGTCCTAGGTCAGGCCTGGGTTGCTGAAATGGCCAGGTGTGTTTTCCCACGTCTGATTCTGTCCCCTTCTAACCTATCTTCACACCATTTAAACACAGACTTGCCCTCTGCTCCTCTGCTTACACCCTTCAGTAGCATCTCATCACCTACAGGTTCAAATGTCCAGGTTCTCTGGCTTGTTGTGTGATCTCCGCCCTCCTCACCCCTTGCACTCAGGGATCCAGAATGGACGTTTTTCATCGACAGCCTCGTCCTGCTCCATCCCTTTATCCCCAGGCTGATCCTTGTGCGTCCTTAAGGCTCCCCTAAGCCGGGGCTTCCCCCTGCCCCCCACCCCTGTCGTACTCTTACCCTGACACTGTGCATTTCTTCTGTAGCACTTGTGTTTCCTTCCGCCCTCTGCCGCCAGACTGTGTGATTCTCTGAGGCCAGAGACTATGTTAAACACCTTTATATTCCCAGCGCCTTCATTTTTGGTGTCCAAAATACACATTCCACACGTCTAGATGAATGAGAGAACAAGCAGTTCATGAGATCTTGGCAAGATATGTAGGAATTCGGCTTTGCTGGGCGTGGCCACTGGAGGGCAGTGAATTACAGTGTCTGATACTGGGCTGAGTTGGCCAAAGTTCTCTCTCCGAAGGGAAGGAGATGGAGCGCCACCTGCTCATCAGCGAGTATTTACTGAGCCCCGCGCTGTGCTGGGCACTGCTCTAGGCATTGAAGGTGCCACCATAAACAAAGTGACAAAAATCTCTGCCTTTTCCTTCTAGTTATTTATTCAAGGAAAATGAAAGGTAGTAGGCCTCCAAAGATGTATCAGGATTTCCACAGCAACTTTATTCCTATAGATAACAATTGTAAACAACCCAAATATCAGTTAACAGGAAAATGGATATTCATACAATGGAATAGTACTCAGCCATAAGAAAGGGCAAACTACTGATTTGGCAACACAGGAGAAACTACTTTAAAAACAATTCTGTTGAACAAAAGGAGCCTGATATCAAAAAGTCTACATTGGATGATCCGATTTAAATTGAGTTCAGAAATAATCTGTGTCAATAGAAATCAGAACAATGGTTGGCTCTGATGGAGACGACTGGGAAGAGGCCTGGGGAAGCTTTCTGGGGAGACGGAAGTGTTCTCTTTCTCCACTGGGGTGTGTTTTACACACAGATACACATGTGTCAAAGCCAAATGGCTTTTACGTGTAGTCAACTGTCTGTAAATTATGTGTAAGAAGAAATCCCTTTCCTACAGATTAAATTCTGATTACCAGAAACAGATAATAGACAGAAAAACAGGTATTTGTAGGATGGTGATAAGTGCTATGGAGAAAAATGAAGCAGGAAAGATCAGAGATGTGCCCCGTTGGCAAGAGTGGGAACAGGAGCAGGTTATAAACGGGGCAGTGAATCAGGGTCACACAGAGAAGAGGAGTTTGAGCGGAGTCCTGAAGGAGGCAGCGGGCAAGCCATGCAGTTTTCAGTTTTTGAAAATTAACACTCAAATTTTCAGAAAAAAGGCGTTGAAGGCCAAAGGTGAAACTGGCCAAACTTCCATAGTAATGGTGGGTTTTCATTGTTGTCTTAAAAAGACATTCCTTTAGAAATGTAAACTTTACATTGAAATACAACTTACTCGTGCATTTGTATTTTTTATTTTTTTAAATTGCCGAACATTGGGGAACAGGGTCCATCTCCAGGGCCCATCAGCTCCAAGTTGTTGTCCTTCAATCTAGTTGTGGAGGGCGCAGCTCAGCTCCAAGTCCAGTTGCCATTTTCAATCTTTAGTTGCAGGGGGTGCAGCCCACCATCTCATGAAGGAATTGAACCAGCAACCTTGTTGTTGAGAGCTCGCACTCTAACCAACTGAGCCATCCAGCCGACCCTCTTATATTTTTTAAAGTACATATATGTGTACAGCTGGTAAATTTCCCCTAAATAACCAGCACCCATATCAAGACATGGAACACTGCAGAGTGCCCTGTGTTCCCTTCTAGTCCCCTCCCCTCTTTCCCTAGCAAGGGTAACTATTGACTTCTAACATCTCAGTTAGTTTTGCCTACCTCTAACCTTCATAGAAATAGAATCATGTAGTAAAGACACTCCATTTTCCATTTTAATGCTCTTAGTTTGCAGAGAGTTGGGGAGTGGAGCTGATGCTGAATTTTTCAGCACTCACCATACTTGAGACTCTAACCCTTTCATCAAGATGCCTCCTGGCCCCCCCTACACAGATGCAGCAGCCTGCTGCGTGACAGGAAGTTGAGGAAGCCTTGAGGCTCCTCCCAGCAGGAGGCGGCCCAGTCTGAGCTGAGCTCCTTTGAGCTGATACAGGGAGGGCGGTGTGTGCATGTGGTGGGATGGCCGGTGCTGAACTTCCTGTCATGTACGAGGTAAATTCTCCAAGGTCAAGTTGCGACTTGTCATCTCCAGGACTGCAAGACTTAGCCTGCTCTCCCTCGCACCTGGCACAAGTGGCATGTCCCTGCTTGCTAATTCGCTCATTCATTCACTCTCATCTTACCCCAAGAATAAGAGAGAATTTCTAACAGAGGAGAAATTGAGGTAGCCACCACATTCAAGATGTTTGACCCTAGATCGGGAGCCTCCGGGCATCTGACATTGGCATTGGGGCCCCTGGACTCCTAGAGTCTGTTCACATACACATCTGGGTGACATGCTGCCTGGCCCTGCGGGTGGTCTGTGGGCGGGTCCTACAAGGTTAAGTGGGTGCCGTTGCTCTGCCCCCAGAACCTGATACTCATGTAGTTTGGGCTCATGTAACCTGGGGTCCTGTAGCCAGTGCCAAGCAGCTGAGTTAACCAGCGGTCACTAACATTTGCTAAGTAACAGTAAAAGTAATACCGGAACCTGTGTAAAATGGAGTAAATTTGGTGGTATGTTGTTTTTTAAAATCAATTTGACCTAGAGTATCATGACACACATGTACCCAGGCTCCCCCACACTGAGGAGCGCACAGCCAGAGTTCAGGCATCATTCTGAGTTAATATTTACCTTTGCATCACGACCCTGGTTGACAGGCGCTGTGCCAGGAAGGGCTCCATGGTCAGCAGCTTGTCTGCATCTGTGAAACAGCACATCTCCTCTCACACAGTCTGAAACGTGGTCTTCATGACACAGAACCGCCTCCACTGGTCTCTGCTCTGTAGGAACCTCAAAGGAGGTCTGTCATGCAGGGGACCCTGCTCGCTGCGCCATTTGTTGTGCAGGGAGGCCTGCGGGGTCTCTGGTCCCGCTCCCCATACAAGAACGCAGGATATGGTGAGGCCAAAAAGGAACACCCACGGAGCCATAGGTAGGGGAGTCATACCACTATATTCTCGCTGGCGGCACTATACTCTCACTGGAGGCTGGATCCACACTGTCCGCAAACCGCCATCCACACTTGCCAGCCCAGCCACCATCTTCTTGCTAGCCCCCATTCTTTCTCTCTCTCCTCTTCTCTTCTCTCTCTCTCTCTAGCGTAGCCACAGCAGTTATATTAGTGGCCAATGGCTCACTGGTTACAGCTGACGGCCAACTAGCCACAGCTGATGGCCATCAATCACAGTTGATGGCCATTTACTACCTGAGCCAGCACCTGTCTATGTGAGGCCGAGAGCCTGGAAACTACTTTTTGGGGCTCTGCCCCCACAAGGTCTTTCCTCTGATACCCGCCCTGGGGGAGACCAGCTGTGCTCACTGTCTGTCTGTCAGGGCTTTGACTTTCCTGGGGTGCCGAGAGACCCACCCCTCCCCCCCATAAGGTTTGCAGTGGGGTCCTTGTCTCGGCTGCTGCCATCAAATACTTGCCTGAAAATACCAGATGAATAATACCCAGCAAAGACATTTTTATAGCACTCGAACCACTTAAAAATCATGACACACAGGTAATTAGATGCATTCCTGACACTTCCATTTAATTTCACAGAGTCAATGATTGTGGGTGTGAGAGGGTCTGGTCTTCTGTTCTGTTTCCTGACCTGTGTAGCTGTAACAGGGGTATCTTCATTTTGTGAAAATTCACTAAAATGTTCACTAATGATATGTGTGTTTTGTACTTGATTTAGAAAAATAAATATTTGATCATGTTTGGCACAAACTTGTTTTTATAAATAAATAAATTCAAATCATTATCCTGTTTCTTTGTCAGAAATTTATTTGAGGGGATCCAAATTATTGATGGGAAAACACATCTCCTTCTAACAGAATTCCAACTAATTAATTCAGAAGGAATGATAGAAACATTGTCCTTTGTAGCCCTAATGAAATAATGACTACAGGCAATAACCATCAATGGATATGCTGACAATTAGATGAAAAATTGATGTGGGAACTTTCTAGTGGTTGGATAGTAGGTGGTCACCACCCGACCCCTAATCAATGTTAACGTCTCTAATGTGAAGCCACCAGACTTCATGCTCCTCCTGATGGACATAACGGGGTGGACACAGGGCCACCTAAGAAGTGATATTGTCCCTTATGAAAATTTTAAGAATATAAACTTTGCTTTCTATTTCTTTTACCCCCACATATTGCCAAACACAGGGCAGTGAAACTGTTCCCTTCGAGCTTATAGAGTAATTACAATTTTTATTGTCTTCTTTTTTTGAATGTCTCCCTCTCTGAACAGTGACTTCATTTTCATACCTTATCTTTGATGAATAGTCTTACGTGTCAACTTGTCTGGGCTGCAGCACCCAGTTATTTGATGAAACACTGATCTAGGGGTTTCTATACATGTGGCTGACACCTGAAATCATTTGGCTTTATTTTTTGTAACTTATTTCTTTTAATTTTTATTGAAAAATACAGCTGACATACAACATTGTATCAGTCTCAGGTGCACAGCATAGTTGTTCTGCATTTATATACCTAACGAAGTGACCACTATGACAAGCCCAGCAACCATCTGACACCGTACCACGCGATCACCATATTATTGCCTGTATTCCCTATGCTGTACATTACATCCCCAGGACTTATTTGTTCTATAGCTAGAAATTTGAAACTTTTGTTCTTCTTTACCTTCCCCCTTTTTAATATTTTCAATTACAGTTGATATTTGTGGGGACAGAGCCAGGAGTGCAGTTTCCAGGCTCTCGCCCTCACGTGGAAAGGTGCTCACTCAGGTAATAAATGGCCATCACCTGTGATTGGATGGCCATCAGCTGTGGCTAGTTGGCCGTCAGCTGTAACCAGTGAGCCATTGGCCACTAATATAACTGCTGTGGCTACACTGGCAGTAAATGGGGGCTAGCAAGAAGATGGGGGCTGAGCTAGCAAGTGTGGATTGCAGAGAGGCGGATGCCGCCAGTGAGAATATAGTGGTATGACTCCCCTATCTATGGCTCCGTGGGAGTTCCTTTTTGGCCTCACCATGTCCTGCATTCTTATGTGGGGAGCGGGACCAGAGACCCGCATGACACCCTGCATGACAATATTCAAAATTATTTTATATTTCATGCATGGTGAAATTATTTTATATTTTAAGCACGGTGGTTAGACATTTATAATTTAAGAAGTCATCCCCCTGACGAATCTAGTACCCACCTGGCACTATACATAGTTACTACTATA